>NW_015653995.1:0-574 GCF_001515625.1 Sinocyclocheilus rhinocerous
AAGGCCGATCTCAAAAAAACGATCTCAAGCTGATGACGCGTCTGCTGTGAAAGGTTTGGCACGACATGCAGCGGCACCGTCTCCGTCTCTGTCCGGCGCGGGTAAAATAATTATAATGCTGAAGGTGAGGTACTCACTTTCATATTTCTTCATTAAATAACTTATAAAGTAATTTGAAAACCTTGTGTGAGACGTAATTTCACAAACAGCGTGAGTGAATCACAGCACGCGCTCTCTCTGTCTCTCTCAAAATACGCAAATGGCTTAAAATCACCACACATCGCATCTGTCCATAAGCGAGCTGCACGCTGCACAGTTGACACAGGAATTGTCACTTGCACAATCGAGGCAGTGTCACATCTGAGTGAGACTTAATTTCACAAACAGCGTGAGTGAATCACCGCGCGCGCTCTCTCGTTTATAAATTGCATTACTTTTTAGTTCTTACCAGTTTTTAACCATTCAGTGCTTGCGCGCTCTCCTGGAGACCGTGCGCTCATGCACACTCGCAACACTCGCAGATACTGTAAATGCCAGGTTCACATTACTCCATTTGCAGTGCGTATGTGGTGTG
>NW_015653996.1:0-713 GCF_001515625.1 Sinocyclocheilus rhinocerous
GGAAGAGCTGTAGAGGTGTCGCAATCTAGTGTCGCTCTTTAATTCGACTAACTGCTCCCCCACGTCAACTGGAATGTCTTTTCTTGGGCAACTGAAGGGATCTCTGACCCAAGCAAATGAACTGAAATCCTCAGTAAAATAACGACCGAATTGTTGTTTTAGTCCTACAACATGTTGAGCGACTGTGTTAATCAAAGGAGAGATATTTATCCCTGTCTCTTGCACACAGTTGGCGAAGTTGGGAAACATGTCAACATTTTTATTAATCAGCCGATCACGCCAAAAATCCAGTTTGCCAACGAATGCACTGACTTTGTCTGAAAGGAGTAAGATGTTGGCATCTCTCCCTTGCATCGATTCAGCAAATTCAACCTGTCGAAAATGTCTACAAGGTACGACAACTGCGCGAACCACAGGGGGTCATCCAGGTACCGCGCAAGGTCGGACTTCACATTAACAAGAAATGTCTTCACCTCTGAACACAATTCGTAGAGGCGGTGTAAAACCCGACCTCTGGAGAGCCAGCGAACCTCGGTGTGAAAAAGGAGCTGCTCGTGTTCGACTCCCATTTCCTGACAAAGCAAGGAAAACAAGCGTGCATTTAATGGCCGCGCTTTAATGAAATTGACAATTTGCACTGCCTGCTTTAAAACAGCCTCAAGAGACTCAGGCATTTGTTTTGATGCGAGAGATTCACAATGAATCATACAGTG
>NW_015653997.1:0-1212 GCF_001515625.1 Sinocyclocheilus rhinocerous
GACACTATGGACACGCTCCGTGTCACTAGTTAAAACTGCTTATTTTTCTGGATTTAAACATTCTTCGAAACATTTGGGGTAATGTCAGTACACAAGTCAGCAAAATATATAACACTGTTCTAGTGGTTTTTGGATATTTTAATAAAAAAATCTTACATGTTGTGCCTTTAATGTCAGCAATTCAACTGAGTGAAAAAATCAACAGTTTCAGTCTCTACAAACCAGAGAAGAGAGAAACTGCTGACAGACTTTACTGAAGGATAATATTACACTGATGCTCGATCATATATCAGTCTCAGTTTGTGTCGTGTGTGTCGTCTGGAAACATTAGAACTCAAGACAATTTCATCATTTGGCATTCAGAATATTTAACTCATGTCTGATTGCTGTAGAAACGACTGCACTGTAATGATGCAGACATTTTGTGCTCATATTCCTCAACAGATAACATTGATATGTTCATGACTCTAAATAAGACACAAAATATCAAGCAGCTTCACAGAAGACAATAGTGCCTTTATCCAGCTCAAATCAGGCAATGTTTATTTTTAATCTAGTTTATTCTTAAATGCAATGTTTATTCTAAACTCCTAAGAAGCCTGCATTATTGTACAAGTAACAAGTTATATATATGTTGAACTTAATCAAAAGTATTGAACTGGACCTAAAATATCTTACTTTCTTTGAATCACTTGAAGCTGTTACCTCTTTTGAGGCCTTTTGAGTTGCCATCACAAAAAAAAAAAATGTTTTGAGGTTTTTGCAGGCCGTGTTTTATTGATTTTTTTCCTCTGTGTTTGAAGCGCTAACATGAGATCCATTCAGTGCCACCTGTCAGACTGGAGTGTAACTGAAAGAAAGAAACGAATCCAACCTGCAAATAGTTTCACAATTTTCCTGTAACTTACACTGAAGGAATGGAGCTTCAGTGTGAAACGTGTTTCTGACAGCAGATTCAGAGCTCCTGTGTGTGTGTGTGTGTGTGTGTGTGTGTGTGTGAGTGTGCCAATGTTGATCTGCTCCCCATGAATCTTCATGTATTGCCGGAGGTCAGGGAGTGAGTGTCTCAAGATGTTATCCAGCAGCTCCTTTAGAACAGAGAGAAACTCTCCATTAGATTATGGGACACAGAGAATGAATCGGATGGGAATAAATGTGTCGTAACCAGTTCCTGAGGAGCAGTATGAGAAAGCACACGAGCAGCAGAAGTTT
>NW_015653998.1:0-1886 GCF_001515625.1 Sinocyclocheilus rhinocerous
GATGCCTTGTAAGATGCCTTGTTTTATCCAAATAAAGTAGCATCAAATTGATGTCTTTAGCAATCCCAGAATGCATTGCAACAAACTCAGTGAAGAAACAAATCCAAGATGAAGAAAGTAAGAGAATTTATGTTATAAATACATGTCATATTAAGAAGTATCCATAAATAGTTCAGTATAACTGTAGATGGACTATTTTACACCATCACTGCTTAAAAAAAATCTCACTTAAACCACCTTAAGCTGTTTGCTCTTAGGTGGTGTAGGTTGGTTATAAATGGATGGTTATATAGTTGGTTTAAAGTCTCCCAGTGTTTAGCTGGTTTATCTGGGTGTGCAGCTGGTCTCCCAGTCTGACAAGCTTGAAAGTTGACCAAAAACCCTCTAAAACCCTCTAAAACCAGCCAACAGACCAGATGAGGAGACCAGCTAAGATCAACAAACCAGCATAGGCTGGTTTAAAATGTTTCATCAACAAAGGTTAGTGTGTGCTGTTTGTGTTTATGTTATGTTGTTAGCTTAGCAACATGCTAACATCAACCTCCATTGGAAAGTTGTGAGTTGCTGCCTATGTAAAGTGTTTCAAATAAGTCACTTATGAAGTATCTTGATGAACAGGATGTTGGCAGTTAGGCGGCGATGCAGATCACTAGGGTCGCTATGTTTATTCCAGTTCTATTTTAAAGTTCATTGTTGTACTAATCACAGTATTTTGGCACATCTGGTCGCCACAATCTGATTCAGACTGAGAAACTGTTGTGGGTTATGTAAAGATTAATCGCAATATAAGTGATGAAATTTTTGTTCCTTGGTTAACCACAGGACAAAATTGAAACAAATAATAGCCAGAATTGTGTAAAAACATCGTGTAAGGAAAAGTAGCTTTGCTGCTCTCTCTAAGAAACAGTACTCAGGTTTTGACCTTAATAGCCCTGGTTCTAGTCACGAGGAACTGATAAATCCCTCTTAGCTGGATGCTTGGCCTTTGATTACACAATAGTGCAAAGCGACTTTTCTACAAAGGAGAATTAAACATCTAAAGCCATATTAGCCCTGTTTTCCTTCAAGTAAGTAGGGGTTAAATAATACTAGGTTTAATACTAATGCACAATCACAGTGACCTTGGCCATGATATTGCGAATCTCTAACTCTAACTGCGTGACCTGAAAAGTTATCTTGTATTGATTATGGCAACTGAATCTATGTTTATCATATCAGAACATGGCCTTGCTTGTCAAAATGTAGGCAGCTAACAAAATGTTAACTTAACCATTGTTTTGACATCCAGAAGCAGAATTGTTATAATAAACATGTATGACTATTAATATTAAGATTCATTTTTAAATTTTATAAATATAAAAATTATATTATTATGAATGTTGAGATGTCAAATATATGACACAATGAATATTCAATATATATACAGTGCCCTCCACTAATGTATATGAAAAAATCTGAGCAAAGGCGGCTGTGAAAATAAATCTGCATGGTTTATCCTTTTGATCTTTCAATCAAAAAATTCACAAGATTCTAACCCATCATTGAAGTTAAACTATTGAAAGTCGGATGAATATCTCATTGTGAAATAAGTGCTTTCTCTAGTTCATGTTGGCCACAATTATTGGCACCCAATTATTGAAACGTCCTTTTCCCAAGGTAACAGCTCTGAGTTTTCTCTTATAATGCCTGATGAGTTTGGAGAACACCTGATAAGAGATCAGAGACCATTCCTTCATACAGAATCTCTCCAGATCATTCAGAGCTAATTACTATTATGATTAATTAATTTATAATAATAGTATTAATATTAAGATTCAATTTGACTTCAATTATTCAATTATTTAGAAAATGTTAAATAATAATAATAAATAAATAAATAAATATTA
>NW_015653999.1:0-281 GCF_001515625.1 Sinocyclocheilus rhinocerous
AAAAATATGATAGCAAATACCATTAACTGAATGATACTGAAGTAAAGAATTGCATAACTAATTATTATTACAGTTTTTCTCGATAGCTAACACACAATTCATGAAACAATTCACCATTTTCTCACAACTATAAACACAATCTCAAAACTACACAACAACTTGTGCAAACTTCAAACTTATAAACTTCAAACTTAACTTCAAATCAAAAACATGTTCTCTTTTGTCAGACTCAAACTTTGGCCTCACATGATACACAAACCTGCCAAATACACACACTACTT
>NW_015653999.1:337-492 GCF_001515625.1 Sinocyclocheilus rhinocerous
TAGAGAACACTAGTGAGATCAATTCAAAACACTGTTACAAAAACCTCCTTTTGGGAAATAGCTTTTGCTAGTCAATGTCTGTTACAGTATTTGACATAAATAGAGGGATACAGATACAGTAAAATTCAGCATTAAACTGTAAGAAAAGTTTACTT
>NW_015654000.1:0-896 GCF_001515625.1 Sinocyclocheilus rhinocerous
TCAAAACTATCAAAGCCAATAAAAAACTAAAATGTTTTTGTTGTTGTTCAAGTGAACTGCAAAAAAAGTTAGGGTTAGGGTTAGGATATGTGACCCAGCTAGCCGTCCGGCCAACAAAGTCAGGTACCGTGGTTCAAAAACAAAAACCAATGAAAGAAACAATACTTACAAATTGCAATGACTTGTATATAATGTGAATGATGATGATGTCCATAGGAAGATGCAAACCTCACATGTACACAAAGGCTTCGTAAAAGCATACGAACACCATATTATTTACAAACAATAGGCTTACATAGTTTAATAGCCCACTCATACGAAACAAACAACGGCGCTCCGGTGATGACCTCATCTGACCGATCGTCATCACAGATTTTCACACATTTGATCAAAGTTTGAAATCTCTGATTATTCCTCCTTCACACTGTTGTGAATCCATAAGTCTGTTCTGCTGTGCTGATGTTGTTCTCAAATAGTTTTTCATAAGTTTCAACACTGAAAAAGCTTCACAATAAAATATTACAGCAACATAATATTATGACTGTTAGAGCATTACATTTATGAAAATTTTCATGACACTACATATGCTGGGGTGTGAATTTGATAGGTGCTTGATATAAAATAAATGGTGCTTTAAAAAGTCCTTGAATCTGGTGTTCATGAAAGAGTGGGAACCCTGATTATCCCTTACTTAACAAATTGTATGATTTCATACGACCCAGCTCATATGATTTAGCTACTTGGTTAATTTGTATGAATTAGTATGAATTTGCAGTGAGATTTTCACACATTTTATCATTCCTCCTTCACACTTTTGTGAATCCATAAGTCTGTTCTGCTGATACTCTTACGACCAAACTTTAAAAACTACTGTGATGATGAGGTGTCTTTTTCTC
>NW_015654001.1:0-1368 GCF_001515625.1 Sinocyclocheilus rhinocerous
ATCTTTTCCTGAGTAAGTGGAGAAGCTCGTCATCGGATGCCCCCCCTGATCAGGAATAGGTCTCTGGAGATACCAGTTTTGTATGAATCCTGATCACTAGCCTAAATAATCACTTAAGAGATATGTATTGACGTAATTTGTGACCTCTGTTAGAGTATAATTATTGGTGTTTTTGACATGTATGCAGAGTGGCCTACGAACTCCATTGCGAGTATTGAAGCTGGCTTCTGCTGATGAAACTGCAAACTACTTTCTTCAGTAAAATTTTCTTTAATTGATCGCATCTCTGACTCCTGGTCTTCATTCATCATATCTGGTCCTTGGGTTTTAACTGTAAATTCCCCTACAGAATGATGAGATATCATATCGATCACAAGTACAATATGGAGTGCCACAAGGCTCAGTACTAGGTCCGTTGCTTTTCATACTTTACACTTTACCCTTTGGAGATATCATCAAGAAACATGGTGTTAGCTTTCACTGCTATGCTGATGATACCCAGCTCTATATTTCTTTGTGGCCTGATGAAACCTACAAATTTTCAAAACTAACGGAATGCATAGTTGAAAAAAAAAAAACTGGATGACTAGTAATTTCATACGGCTAAATTCTGAAAAAACTGAGGTTTTAATTGTTGGACTAAAAACCTCCGCATGTAATAACCTAAAACACTGTCTAACACTTGATGGCTGCTTTGTTAATTCTAATTCTAATTCCTAATTCCATTAGGAACCTAGGTGTGCTATTTGATAGCAATCTTTCCTTTGAAAACTATGTTTCTAGCATTTGTAAAACTGCATTTTTCCATCTTAAAAAATATATCTAAATTACAACCTATGCTCTCAATGTCAAATGCAGAAACGTTAATTCATGCATTCATGACCTCAAGGTTAGATTATTGTAATGCTTTATAGGGTGGTTCCTCTGCACGCTTAATAAACAAACTCCACCTGGTCAAAAATGCAGCAGCTAGAGTTCTTACTAGAACTAGGAAGTACAACCACATTGGCCCGGTTTTGTCAACTCTGCACTGGCTACCTATTGAACAACGAATACATTTTAAAGAGCAGGTCATATGGGTTTTCGAAAAATATATATTTTGCAGTTTGTAACATAGCTATCCTTCAATGTAAACAGTCTGCAAAGTTGTTAATCAAAAATGTGCATGATAAATAAAGATATTGTCTCTCAAAAGAAAGAGTCGACTCTGAAGTCTGCAAAGTTGTAAGCTGAAAGTGCATGCATGATAAAGATATTGTCTCTCAAAAGAAAGAGTCGACTCTGAGCCGCCTTAACGAGTCGTCATATTTTCAAATCTTCTGCCTGTTACCAGTGGCGGCTCGTGGGTTTTAAAATAGAGGAGGCACA
>NW_015654002.1:0-876 GCF_001515625.1 Sinocyclocheilus rhinocerous
GTGTCCCAATTTCCAGTACATATAGCAGTACGACAAAATTATCTTCCACCCAGTGGGTAACAGAAGATAAGGAGATGGATAAAAAGAAAGAGGGAGAAGATAGGTCAACTGTCAAGGTCACCATCAAGAAATCTGTGGAGGGCACACAGGAGAACCTCACTGAGCTGTTCCACACCTACCTACTGCGGTTCAAACAGCATCACTTCAACATCAAGCAGCAGTATGCCTTCTGCCGCGAGCTGAAGAAGAACATGTCAGGGGAAGAGGCCTTGATACATATTGACTTTTCAGAAAATTACAGCTGCAAATACAGCTCCCAGATCCAAGCAGTCCACGTTGGAGCTTCACACCACCAGGCCACTCTGCATACAGGGGTGTTGTATGTTGGTGGAAAACCAGAGCCTGTGTGCTTCAGCACAATCTCTCCCTGCAGACATAAAGGCCCTCCAGCAGTATGGCAACACCTCAATCCAGTACTGGATTACCTTCAAGCCACATATCCACAAGTGTCTGTGCTGCACTTTTTTAGCGATGGCCCCTGTACGCAGTACAAACAACGAGGCAACTTCTTTCTTTTTAGCACAGAATTAGACGGAAGAGGATTCAAGACTGGCTCTTGGAATTTTTTTGAGGCCAGTCACGGCAAAGGAGCCCCGGATGGCGTCGGGGAACCTTAAAAAGAACCGCTGACATGATAGTGGCCTTGACCGAGACAAACACAACAGTGAAACTGTTCTTTGTGAAGAGTGAGGATGTTGAGAGTGTAATGGAAAACTGTTCAAGGCCTTGACTGAGACAAACACAACAGTGAAACTGTTCTTTGTAAAGAGCGAGGATGTTGAGAGTGCAATGGAGAAAATGCCAAAGCAAATACCA
>NW_015654003.1:0-179 GCF_001515625.1 Sinocyclocheilus rhinocerous
CCACAGTCTCCTCTGTCTCGACACTCATCACATCCACCTCCTCGTTGGAAGATAGATGAAGCGTCTGGCTCTCTCTCTCTCTGGTGGGGGTGGGAAGAAACCGCAGCGCGGGCTTCCGAACACTGAGAGAGAGCCGCGGATCTAGCGGGTGAGGACCGAGAAAAGGACGAGCCCGTCTC
>NW_015654003.1:656-862 GCF_001515625.1 Sinocyclocheilus rhinocerous
CGCTCGTGACGTCTCGCTGCTCCATTGGACTGATTTGACACGTGCTTCAGAACGCGGTCGCAAGGGCGTTCCCAAAGCGACTCGACGCAGCTTGAGTTCCTGAAGGGGAAACGCCTCTTTCACATATGCATCAGTGCCTTTTTCATCTCCTCCCTCCACTTGATTCACTCAGAATGATCAATAGTATAATGTTCTATATGAATGCA
>NW_015654004.1:0-490 GCF_001515625.1 Sinocyclocheilus rhinocerous
ATATTAATTCAATAAAAGGCCTCATAAGAGTACTTAGAGAGAGAATACTTTCATTACTGTTCATTACTGTTTCATTACACCCTAAAATACACTTTACAATGCACTTTGTAATATTAATATCAAATTAATATCAAATTAAAAGTTTTCTCCCCCTGCTTTCCTATCACTATCACACATTTCTTCACTATATAAAAAGTGTATTTTAGTTTACCATAATAGATTTAAGTCCTACTTAAGTATGTCAAAAAAGACACTCAAGTTACATTTAATTTAACAACAAATTACATTTAATATACATTTAAATTATAATACTGTCATGCCCCTGGACCCATTCTGTGTTTTTCCCTCTCCACGTGCTCCATGACCTAGTTATTCCATGTTAACTGTTTATTGCGTTCCAGGTGTGTCTCGTCATCCTCTCTTCAAGTCTTGTGTATTTGAATATTTGTATATGAGTCGTGTCAATAGTTCCTTCGTCTGGTATTGAATG
>NW_015654005.1:0-810 GCF_001515625.1 Sinocyclocheilus rhinocerous
GGACTAATGGAAACTGTCACTGCCATGGTCAATAACAGAATGAGGAGATCATGATAGGGACCAAAGATTGAGGTATGACAGTAACAGTAGTTTTATTTGCTCATACTTGGTTAGCAACCCCCCCCCCCTCTTTTTATTTTTTTATTTTTTTTTTTTATACAGAGGCATTTATCATTTAAAAAATACAGTTTCTCTTAATCAGTCTCTACATCACATGTTCCAGATTTACATACATAATTTAGAAGAATCCTTCGCACTCTCCTTAGACTTTTCATGCCTTCAGATTTATTCTTGGTATCATATACAGGTCAATGGGTCCATGTAAGGTAATAAGTTATAATATAAATGGCCTTCATAGCCCTATCAAAAGAAAAAAAATTCTCAATCAGCTGAGACAACTCCAATGTCAGATAGCATTTCTTCAAGAAACGCATTTATCAGATAGAGAACACGAAAAATTGACAAAGTCCTGGGCGGATAAGGCTTTTTATTCATCTCACAAATCAGGAAAAAGGAGAGGAGTCTGTATTTTAGTTCATAGAGATTTGAACTTCACATCTACTACAGTTCATAAAGACACTGAAGGTAGATTTATTCTAGTAAATGGTATAATTGATGGTTTGGAGGTCTCATTCATGAATGTCTATGCCCCTAACGAAGATGATCCAGATTTTATAAATAAAATATTTAGGGTTATCTTGCAACATAGTAAAGGAATGCTCTTGCTGGGCGGAGATTTTAATTGTGTCATGTCACAATATATGAATAGACAACCATCTCCAAAGTCCCCTCTTCCTAAAATGAGTAAAA
>NW_015654006.1:0-2883 GCF_001515625.1 Sinocyclocheilus rhinocerous
TCCCGAACAACGCTAGGTAGATTGTTCCAGAGTTTGGGCACTAAAGAGGAAAAGGATCGAATTTAAAATAAATTCGAGCCCGCAGTTAATTTTGATACTCTAGGTATTATCAAATGGCCAGAGTTTTGAGATCGCAGCGGACATGAAGGACAATAATGTGATAAGAGCTCGCTCAAGTACTGAGGAGCTAAACCATTCAGGGCTTTATAAGTAATTAGCAAGATTTTGTATTCAGTGTTCAATAGGGAGCCAGTACAGAGTTGACAGAACCGGGATAATATGGTCGTACTTCCTGGTTCTAGTAAGAACTCTAGCTGCTGCATTTTGGACCAGCTGGAGTTTGTTTATTAAGCACGCAGAGCAACCACCCAATAAAGCATTACAATAATCTAACCTTGAGGTCAGGAGAGCATGAATTAACGTTTCTGCATTTGACATTGAGAGCATACTGTAGGTCATAACAATCACATTACAAATGCTAGAAACATGGTTTACAAAGGAAAGATTGCTATGAAATAGCACACCTAGGTTCCTAATAGTCATCAAATCTAAGGAAGTATGCATTGTTTTTTTCAAAGCATTCAGCAGACCGCCTTTGGCTGGTGTCCATCTGTCACATTGCTTCAGGGGTAAGGCAAAAACATCAAAGACAATACAGGAAATTACCCCAGCTGTGAGCTCCAGCAGACCTAGTCCATATAGATAACATTGTCACCATATGGGAAGACACAGTTTGACTCACTATGAAAAACAGAGACAGAAACTCTGTTTAACCTTATAATTAAACTAATAGCATCACATTAATGCTCATACAGTGTATAACACTTGAATCTCATGTGATGTAATGAGCAACTGACAGAAATTTTCCACTCCTTTGTAGTATGGTCTACTCACTGAGTCCAGGGGAGAGAGGGGTACCCCTAAATTTGTCCTGTGCCCTGTGATTTTTAGTAATGACCCTGATACCAATTATTATAATTGTGTTACTCATGTAATGTGATGCATCAGTATACATGTATTTTTTCTTAATACAAAACCCAGTAATGTAAACATAAATGTGTCATTTTTAGGGCTGTATCCAAATAGCCAAATAAATAAAACTGCACAATGATTTTCTTTTCCAAGCAAAATTAACCCATCGATCACAATAGTGACCGTAAGGAAATGTTTCATTTATAAAGCTCTAAAAATGTGTCTGGTGTTTTAGTGCATTTCCTGCAAGGTCTCAATTAAATATGTGCAGTGTCACATGGTTAGTGCAAATTATCACATAACCAGAGCAGTTTACTTCGTATTTGCACCATGAGAGGATGATGGCTGCATCAAAGCTCCAAAACAAAAGGTTAGTAAAATATGTTAACATAGGTTGACCATATTTTAGTTTTCCTAAGAGGACAGTGGGTGCGGGCGGGGCTGGGGGCTGGGGTGTGGTTGGTTGGTGGTTAAAGTAGTGCCCAAAGTAACGGAATGACCATATCCCAAATATCAAAACTCAAAATGTCATTTCCATACCTAAAATATTTTACGGTTACTGTTATGCATATTGACCATAAACACAGCTAAAAAGCTTCCTACCAGTGGCCCTCATTCACAAAACTTAACAGCACAGTTTTATCCCGCCAGGTCTTCGAACCAGTCACGTGACTGAAAACTATCAATACAAGCATTTCAGTCAAATGTAATTTATCAAACCATGGCAACAGTTTAAAAAAAGCCCAATTCCATCAAAAAAAAAAAAACTGGACTTGACAACCCTGCATGCAACGTGAGCTGCAGGAGTCAGATTTCACTGACCACGGGTTGAGAGGAGAGATGACTGACAGACCATGCTGGAGGATTTGCTGCTCAACAGATCCTGAGCTCATTGACAAATATCTGATCTTCCTTTACGGAGCGTGATCATGAAATCGAAAGTGAACAGCGAGCGCACATTCAAAAGAGATTTAAATACTCCGCATATTGATAGCGGCTCCCTGATGCGCGAAAATTATATGCAATATTAGAATGTTTGCGGGAGCAGTTCTCCTCTTCTTCTTCTTAGGCCCGTTGCTCCTTCCTTGAGCATATGCCATCGACGACTGCCCTCCAGCGTTGTCTGTTCTGTGCTACCATCGCCAGCTGCCCTCGTTGCACCAAATTCTGTGACCCACCGAATTATGTGACCATAGAAGGCACTGTATTGAGCTAAACAATGAATGGCAACTGTAGAAAGCAAAAGCCGAATCCTGGACATTTTGGGCAATTTAGAAATCCCGACCGGAGGCATTTTTTTAGGTCCGAAAAGAGGACATGTCCAGGAAAAAGAGGACGTATGGTCACCCTAGTTAAAGACATGACAAAAATTTTTGGAACACATTATCTTTAAGGTGTCTAGTATTAATATATGAATTCATTACAATTCATACAATTATTTAGTTTTGTTGAGTGTGGTCATAGAATAAACATGTTGATGACAACAATAGTGACCACTGGGATAATACAGTGTATTTAGTGCACAACATGCATTCAAATGCAGTTGTTAGTAAAGGTTGCACTAAAATGTCGCAATGACAAAGTTACATTATCACATCACACTAAATTAAAAGTTCAAATGTTACAAATAAGTTACAATATTGATGTTTTAATACTGGTTGCACGAATATAAAAATGTTATATGTTACAATAGAGTAACATTTTTAAATACGTAGATTTTTTTCCTCTGTATTCCTATCAGCGTTGAAACAGTTTAAAATGTGTTAATAACTGGACTGAGATATATAAGAATTTTGATGACTGCAAAAATGGTGACTGACCATAAAACAATTTTTCACACTTTTCCATAAAAATTTCAAAAAAATAATTGATTATTTCAAGGGGTTACTAATGACACATCATTTGGATATT
>NW_015654007.1:0-308 GCF_001515625.1 Sinocyclocheilus rhinocerous
TTCACCAAAAAGATTTGTTCAAAAAGAACGATTCGTTCAAGAACGCAACACTAAGAGGCAGCCTCACGCTAGTGTGCTATGGTAGCTGGAGACCACGGAAAAGGAAGAGAGGTTAGAAGTAGCAGGAGAAATATGACGACTTTGACATCATAAAATTACGAAAAGACATGCTTTTCCTCTTAACCACACGATTAGTAGTAAGTATTGAAACAGCTAGCCAGCCAAGCAGCACATCAGCTGGTAGAGACTTGGAGAGAGGTGCCTAGCAGTATGCCCAATGCATGCGAATTAGGTTGCTAGTTGTACTT
>NW_015654007.1:482-586 GCF_001515625.1 Sinocyclocheilus rhinocerous
ATAAAATGTGTAATTTAAAATACAGGTAAAAAGCTAGTGAAAATTTATATAGAAAATTGGAGTAATTTCATTGCGTGTTCTACGCAGTTTTGCATCTTGGTTAC
>NW_015654008.1:0-566 GCF_001515625.1 Sinocyclocheilus rhinocerous
TATTATTTTTTTTTTTTTTACAGGAGAATGATGTTAAGTACACCTCCGTTAATCTTGCTGTCAATGGATCGGAGCCTGCTGCTACTGAGCCGTCCCATAATGGAAATGCGAATACCAGTGAGACATCAGGTTGATGTTGAGTTAAGATGGCAAGTTCAGTTGTAGAGGTTTATTTAAGGAGCTGAAGGGATCCAGACAGAAACAATGAGTGATAGTTTTTCTTGCGTAAACGGTTATGCACTGACATTTTGTCTCATTGTATGTCTCAGTTTTTACATCTTCTTATAACTGTATTTATACAAATACCCTGCCAAGACGAGCACACAGCTGCATACTGCAATACTTGAAGTTATTGTAAGACTGTTACATATGTTTCCAGTGTGTATTGCGTTTTTTAAAACTTTCATCAAGAAAGACTCTTATTCAATATGAGCAGCATAGCTTTTTATTTGTTCACCAGCTACTAAAGTATCAAACTAGCATTAACCGTTTTTCAAATTCATTGATTTGTTTTTAAAATGAATGGAATACTTTCCTAGGCAAGGCAAGGCAATGCAAGTTTATTT
>NW_015654009.1:0-652 GCF_001515625.1 Sinocyclocheilus rhinocerous
GATAATACAAAACTTACTGTATATTGTAATAATTTTATTAGGACCCAAATAAACAAGACTAAAACTACTTTATTACCTTTTCTAATGTTTTAACACTTTTTTTTCTTAGACAGACTAGAGTTTGTCCAGAGACTGAAGCTTGAAGCCTCACTTGATGTTCATAATGGCTGTGTGAGTAAAACTTGTAATCCTAAAGTATAGTATAAACAAATAATCACGTGTTTATATTTTCTTTCTTTCTCAGGTAAATACTATATGTTGGAATGACACGGGTGAATATGTTTTATCTGGATCAGATGATTGCAATTTAAACATCACAGATCCTTACAGCAGGAAGGTGAGTTACTTATTATTTTTATTCAGCCACTCATGTCACGAAATCACATGAAACCTCATGGTCTCTTCTATCCTGTGACTCTGTAGGTGCATGTAACAGCCCCATCTAATCATGGTGCCAGCATCTACAGTGCCAGGTTTATCCCTGAGTCCAGCGATCACTGGATTGTGTCTGCAGCAGGAGATGGAAATATTCATTACACCAACATCACCCGCAGCCCTGAGCTCATCCAGTACATATATACCTGCCACCACGGGACAGCCTATCAAATACAAGGGCATCATGATTGACATTGTGTTTATACCTAATAGGATC
>NW_015654010.1:0-436 GCF_001515625.1 Sinocyclocheilus rhinocerous
CCTCACCGACTAAAATCAGGGCGCCCACTACGGAGACGGCACCAGGGGTGAGGGGGCACAGTGACCCCTTTTGTTCTGTTTATTGATTACTTTTTGTTGAATCTCTCAACATTTTACAACAGTAGCCAGGTGGTGAAGACAAGAAAAAAGAAACTAACTTACAATGTCACTTGCAATCGCCACTTGCAGTCTCCGCTACCTGCGACGTCACTTGCAATCGACACAAATCGTGCGTGTTGCCAATGGAGACAAGACGCTGTGGTGGTGATTAAACGATTAAAACTAATTTAGTACTATAACATACAGGGTCCTGCAAGAAAAAGACAAGACCCGCAAATCCGTCGCAGAATATGAACGCAATTTACAAAGTCTCTCGTTAAGCGTTTTCCTCCTGTAGAAAAACATAAACACTTAATATGGCTTAATGTATTAAGAT
>NW_015654010.1:675-832 GCF_001515625.1 Sinocyclocheilus rhinocerous
GTCTTGTTGTTGACTCAAAGTATATACAGACAGAACAGCATGAACGTGCATTATGAAATACATTAAGTGATTTTAAAAGGATTAACTACAGACAAGCAGACGAGCCCAGAAAGCAATGCATTAAATTGCACGTTAAAAATTTTCCTCCCATAGAAAA
>NW_015654011.1:0-236 GCF_001515625.1 Sinocyclocheilus rhinocerous
ATTTAAAGCAGTTTAACATAAGGCAGCAACAAAACAAAATGTGAACAAAATGAAGGGGTATGAATACATTCGCAAGGCACTGTATATATTTATTTTTATTTATTTATTTAGTCATTTAGCAGACACTTTTATCCAAAGCGACTTACAAATGAGGACAACAGAAGCAATCAATTGTAGTATTAAAACAACTAAAAACAGATCCAAAACTAAAAGCTAAAACTTTATAAATACTTACT
>NW_015654011.1:398-557 GCF_001515625.1 Sinocyclocheilus rhinocerous
ATTCAAAATATTAAAGAACAAAAAAAAGGTATATATAATAATGATTCTAACATAACTAACATAACTAAGCCAAACACTAAAGCCCAATTTATACTTCTGCGTCGAACCTACGCTGTAGCTTACGCATAGACGCACACCCATACGCCGTAGCCTGACATG
>NW_015654012.1:0-280 GCF_001515625.1 Sinocyclocheilus rhinocerous
GAAAGTTAAGTTGCACGACATAAATGCAATGTTTAGGTATTATTGTTATTTTTATTACTATTATTTTTATTTATGCCTTAATTTTAGTTTGTACTATTTACCTTTTTTAAAGTAATGTGAAATAGATTTTTGTATTTTTATTTATTTATTTTATTTTTTTATTGATATATTTGCATTTGCATTTTGAATGCAATTTGGCAATTAAATACATTAAATGGGTTTATTAGTTAATAACATAGTTATTAATGTATGCAATTTCAGCAATAAAAATGTAAATTTT
>NW_015654012.1:339-503 GCF_001515625.1 Sinocyclocheilus rhinocerous
ATCTTATTATCTCTTGTATATTTAGTATTGCTCTTTAATAAAGAAAAATTACTTCAGATTACTCGATTAATCGATGGAATAATCTGTAGAATACTCGATTACTAAAATAATTGATAGCTACAGCCCTACTTTGGAGTGTTACAAGCTCTTGGTGCATAAAGAAG
>NW_015654013.1:0-1010 GCF_001515625.1 Sinocyclocheilus rhinocerous
GGCGGACGTGCTCAGTAGGGATCCGTTTGTCAGGCCAGTAAGTCAGCGGGACTGCAGATGCAAAATAGCCTTCTGGCTAATTCTGGCACATTGTGCATTTATGTATGGTTGATGTGCATTGTCCCTGTTAAATAAACCTGAAATAAATAAATAAATAAGCAGCTTCTGTCAGCCTTATTCTGAACTGTTGAGGCAAGTACACAGTCTTGAGGATGGAAGTGTGCAAGAAGTGTTCCGACTTACCTGCCAAACGCAAACATTAAGATCAGGTCCACTTGACGTCGGGCTGAATACATCATTGTCCGCCGATGACGTGTCCTCAGTTCTGTCCTCCTGTGACGAATGGGAAATAGGAACTGAATGTAGAGCAGCATCATTCACAGACCATCTTAACTATTTGATCAGCGGTGACGAAGAAGTGTTTCATTCCCTTTCTCTGACCGACTTACGAGAACATCAGCACAAAGACCCTGTCATTGCCAGAGTGTGTTATTATGTTGACAGAAAGCGCAGACCATCAAGACGTGAACGTGCCAATGAAAACCTGTATGTGTTGCGGATTCTGAAGCAGTGGGACAAACTTTCAGTGCTCAATGGAATCCTGTACAGAGCTATTAAAGACCCGCTCACCAAGCACAAGAGATTTCAGTTCATTTCGCCTCAAACCTTGAAATGTCAAGCACTTTCTGGCGTTCACGACCTGGCTGGTCATCAAGGGCAGCCACGCACTTTATCTTTGGCCCGTCAGAGGTTTTTCTGGCTAGATATGGAGCGTGATGTGCGTGATTATGTGAAGAAGTGTACCAGGTGTGTCTTCAGCAAAACTCCAGAGCCTGCAGCAAGAGCCGCCTTGGAGAGTAATCTTGATGATTTAGTAATCACGGATCACTTCAACCCCACTGGAGCTCGTTTGCATCGACTTCTGGTCTGCTGAGGATTGGCACAATACATCTGTGGATGTTTTGGTAATCACGGATCACTTCACAAAGCTGGCACATGCATTTCCGTGT
>NW_015654014.1:0-479 GCF_001515625.1 Sinocyclocheilus rhinocerous
TAATTAAACATCTGGATGATATTGTACTTGGTGAAATATTTAAAAACAATTTTTTGAAAAAACTTGATTTGTTTAATACAGTGTGGGAAGAGGGTAAATTGCCCAAGGAATGGAAACATGCCGTTGTGATCCCAATTTTAAAGCCAGGTAAAGAGGCATCTGATCCGGGCTCGTATCGTCCAATAGCGCTCACGGCAGTGCTTTGTAAGATTATGGAGAGGATGGTAACAAATAGGGTAGTATATTTTTTAGAAACTAAAGGACTTTTTGTGGATGTTCAGAATGGTTTTAGGAATGGAAGGTCTACAATGGAATCAGTTGCAGTGTTGGATCAGGATATTAAAAGGGCATTTAGCAATAAGGAAGTAGTAGTTAGTGTTTTCCTGGATATTGAGAAAGCATATGATTCTTTGTGGAAGGAGGGACAATGGTTAAAAATTTTTGATTTAGGAGTTAGGGGAAGAATGTTTAATTGGATA
>NW_015654015.1:0-479 GCF_001515625.1 Sinocyclocheilus rhinocerous
TCTCACTGGAGGAGGAGGACAAGCTGGGCCCACAGGCTTTGGTGGCTGTGGGGCCCGCCGTTTTTTAGTTGATATCTGGGGGCTTGCAGGAAAAGAGAGGGAGAGTTTGGTTCCAGCATACACCAGTTCCTCCATTTTCTGTGAGAAGCTTAAAAGTGGAGATGCTGGAGAGAGGGATAATGTGTCTGGTAAGCGGGGCTGTGGCTCCGGTGTTTCCGGTGGCTGAAATATGTTGTCCTGGCTTCCCTGGCTGTTTTCCAGAAAGTCGTCCTTGGGTGCTGAGTCTTGGAGCTGTTCTGATACGTCTGTGATTAGCTCTGTGGGCAGGGCTCAGCCGGGATGTTGTCCATGAGCAGTGCTTGTTGTGGCTGCGTGGTGTTATCAGTGTCCTTGTGGGATGTGTCAACCACATGATGACTCGGAAGCTGACTGATAGTCCTGTCGTCGCTCATACTCTGTCCAGGTGTGTGTGTGCCATT
>NW_015654016.1:0-552 GCF_001515625.1 Sinocyclocheilus rhinocerous
GCATTTACTTGTACTTTTACTTTCAATACTTAAGTATGTTTAAGAATTAAAAAAATACTTTTCGTACTTAAGTAGGCTACAACTTTCATACTAAAAGTACAAGACTTTTACTCAAGTAATATTCTAAACGGTGACTTCAACTTCTACCAAAGTCATTTTCTGGTAAGATATACTTTTATTTGAGTATGGCTTTCAGGTACTTTATACACCACTGGTAGCATGTTCGAAACTGTCTTTAGCCGAACTCGCTTTTCTTCCTTTTCTCATCACATATCACATCGGAAAAGTGGAAAATGAATTGCTTTACCAGTGTTTAATAATAATGTATTAATTAGGTAGGTTAAGTGTTACTACAGTAAATCCATTGTAAATATTGATTTGTGGATTGAAAAGTACTCTAATAGGATTGTTGTTGCAGTGTTTCTCCTGTTTTCTGTGTCAGTGTTGTTAAGAATAGCAGCACTGTTTCATCTGCCTTTAAACGTGTTTAAATCACTGTGGAGTCTTTGGTTTTTATCGGAGACCTCTGCTCCAAACTCGAACGCTTCTCAC
>NW_015654017.1:0-485 GCF_001515625.1 Sinocyclocheilus rhinocerous
GAATCTCAAAAGTGAATGTAAAATTAGAGTGCGCAATCGAAAGCGGTTTCAATAGCGTCTACCTCATGCCCGCAATTTATTGGATTGCGGGAGGGGGGTCACGATGTCAGCTTAACATCGTGATGTCTGTCAGCCATCCGTGATGGACGATGGCATCGTCTATCGGCCCAACCCTACTGCATAGTCTTCACTGTATAAATTAAATCTAATAAATCTGTGTTAAAGCTACAAAATTGATTTTTCTTTGTGTTTTGTTGTTTGATTAACACTCATAACACAGAAAGCCTCAGGAACATTAAACTGCTGTAAACTAATATGCTGATACACATCCATTTTCTTTCTCAATTGTTTCCCTTCACCTAAGCAACTGCGTTTACAAGGATACTTGCAGAGCACAGTATGTCAGGCATAAATAGAAGCAGAAGACGCAGAAGTTTAGCGTTTACGTGCATCTGCGTGGCTCTCACCGTGTCTACACTGGACGC
>NW_015654018.1:0-867 GCF_001515625.1 Sinocyclocheilus rhinocerous
GTACATGTGCTGGTGTCCCCATCAGGCTCCCTAAAGGAATATTCTGGGATCAATACCAGTTAAGCTCAGGTTAAAACATTAATTAAATAATTATTAATGAATTTTTACAGTCAATTTAGGATGTATGGTGTTATGTTGTCATGTCAACAAAGTTGTAAAATTGGATAAATCTTTACAAAGAATAGTTTGGCAAGCATTTTTTACCTCACACTAAAATTATGTTAACACATATTGTTCATCTTGTGTTTATACTGTTGAAAAGTATTTTTAATGTTTATGTATTGGCCTTTTAATGTTTATGTATTGGCTTATTTAAGGAAAACATAATTATAACATAATGTCACAAGTGCTATCAATTGTATTTAACTTGTACTGAACCCAGAATATTCCTTAAACCTGCAAAATTTCATTGGTCAGGTTAGTCTTGTTAACTTCTGTTGGTCAGCCAAGTTTAACTGCAAGTCTTAGAAAGTCTCAGTTTTATTGTAGTATTGTATACCATTACATTATTTTGAAATTACTTTTTTATTATTATTTTCAGGTTTAATTTTAACATCAGTTTATTTTATTTTTTTTAGAATTTTGCTATTTTTATTATTTTGTTTATTTCCCTTTACATTTTATTAATTAATTTGTATTTCAGTTTTAGTACATCAACTTACACTTATTTTACACTGTAACACTTATTTTAATTCATTTGGTAGCCAAGACAGCATTTATTCCTTATCTTTCAAGTTTTTTCATCCAATATGTATATATTATTTTAGTTTTATTATAATTCATGGGAAAAACAAAGTTTTAGTTTTACCATAACCAGCACTGGAGGGTCCACCAAACCAAGACTAACCAACCAAGCCTTCTTTTTTT
>NW_015654018.1:891-1003 GCF_001515625.1 Sinocyclocheilus rhinocerous
ATTTAGTTAAAAGTGGCTGTAAATCATCAGCTCCAGTGGTGCAGATGGATAAGCGTGTGCCCTTGGTTTTTTGATGCGATCGACCCGGGTTCGATCCCGCCTTTTGCCGAAC
>NW_015654019.1:0-1071 GCF_001515625.1 Sinocyclocheilus rhinocerous
AAAGCCATATTATGACACTACTGATGATGACATATGTATGATTTCTTATCCAAATGTAAAAATAATATTCTTGAAGTAGCTGCTGACCTAGAGGTGTCCTCTTTCTTGATGTCCAAGAAGACTGTGCCATCAGAATAATGCTTTAAGGTTTTTGCACTGTATTATATAATCAATTACAAATTATAATGATTACAATATTAACATTTTAACTGCAAGAAAAATGTTCTCAGGCATGTAGCTTATGTAGGTAACAGAAACCATGGCTATATACAAAATAAACAAGAGTTTATTAATAACACAGGATACTCACTCCCGGCTATAGTTTATATTCATTTTATTAGGCCACAGATACATTTGTAAAGGTTTGTTTCAGGCATTGTTGTATACACACTGCAGTACTAGTCACCAATGACAACTAGGTTAGCTAATCTATTCAAATAAATAAATACATTAATTAAACCCCCACAAATGAAATATATAAAAGCTAAACACAAGCTAAACACGTCTGAAATATATAAAAGCTAAATAAAAGCTAAACACGTCAAAAAAAAAAACTATATTAGCCCAGGTTAGCATAAATTATTCGATTATTGTTTATTTTGCTGTAATCAATCAGGCAAAACAGCTTAGACTATTTATAATAACTATGCTGTTTTGACACTGTTGCAGTTAATGCTTTAATGCTAAACATTGATACTTCATTACCTTTTCGAAGCATAGCGATTTGAGGAGCAATATTTTCAGTTCCATTCGTTTGCGCGTTGTCTCAAAGACACGCCCATACTAGGGGAACTAATGAATAATCACGTAAACTCCACCCACTGGAACAGTTTTTCACAGGAACTGAATATTGCACACAGCGCGCAGTGAGTCGCGATTTTGGTAACTGCGCACGCACACACTGCGACGCTTTTGTTTATTAGGTAGGGCTTGTGATATGCTAATAATCTAACAGTTTTACGTGCTATATTTGATTTACATTGGTATTTACATATTGTTTTACTGATCAAAGTTTGGTCCTTTTGGAAGATTCGTCCATTCATCCTGGGCGCGAGGGTGGTGGCTGAACCC
>NW_015654020.1:0-818 GCF_001515625.1 Sinocyclocheilus rhinocerous
AGGCTTAATAACCACCAGCTTGAATGGTTTTGGGATGTGACCTAATGATAACGATGAGTTAATAATATTGAGAAGCAGTTCTTCGGCTACAGGTAACAACTCTTGCAGTAATTTAGTGGGTACAGGATCTAATAGGCATGTTGTTGGTTTAGATGCAGTGATAAGTTTATTTAGCTCATCCTGTCCTATATTTGTAAAGCACTGCAGTTTTTCTTTGGGTGCGATGAATGAAGATTAATCAGAATAGTACGGAGCGTATTGAATTTGGAGGCAAGGACAAAGATCCTTTGTCACCATTCATCCAGAGCCACAGGATATTTAACCCCTATCAAGACGGGTATAAGTACCCGTTACACATTACTATCAAACTGTGAGGGAATATTTAGATCGGGTGGCGTCTTGTTATTTGTTAAACTAGCCACTGTGCTAAATAAAAACCTTGGATTGTTTTGGTTCTTTTCTATGAGTTTGCGGATATGCTTCTTATGTATTAGAGAAGATAGTGCCCATGTTACTAGTCATTTCGTCTAGTTCATATGTGTTTATGGGTACACAGAGCAGTTGAGATAAATCAGGCAGTTTATTTGTGAATCTGTCTTTGGTGGCTGGAACAATAGTTCTGACATAGTTCGGATGATAACGCGGAGCCATATAGTTAATATCAGTAATACGCAGCATGCACGATACAAGGAAATGGTCAGTAACATCATCACTTTGAGGTACGATCTTATCAACATTTACCAATAGGTCTGAAAGGAAATCTGCAAATTCTGTTAGGAAATCTGTATATGGCCCTGGCGGTCTATACACAGTAGCCA
>NW_015654021.1:0-304 GCF_001515625.1 Sinocyclocheilus rhinocerous
TTTGTGTGTATGTGTGTTTTAGCTTAGTTTTGATGTAATCTAGAACAGCCAATAAAATTCATGTTTCATTTATAAAGAAGTATTGTCTGGTGTCATATCATTTTAAGGTTAAAACTTTTGCCAAGATCAACGTTACCTCTCTAAGAGCTTACAAATTATCATAATTGTGTTAACCCGTGGCCAGGGAGAATACAGATACATAGTCAATTTGTTAAAATATACTGAGGTCACGGCTCGCTGGAAGACCCTTGATTTAAAGTGTAAAAGAACAAATTTGGAATCAGTTCTAATCAGGTTGAATCAG
>NW_015654021.1:410-547 GCF_001515625.1 Sinocyclocheilus rhinocerous
GAGTTAAAGTACAGTTTGTATATTAAAAAGTGCATATAATTAAGTGTATATGAAAGGACATGTGCATATTTTAGGAGCTTGACTGGTCACCAGTTTGTGAAAAGGACAGTTGAGATTACAGTCTGCTTTGCATTGCT
>NW_015654022.1:0-316 GCF_001515625.1 Sinocyclocheilus rhinocerous
AGTTAGCTGGATTTGATTGTTGACGATTTGGCGTGATCTTGGATTATTTGGTTCTTTGAAGCTCATTGTCAGAGTTGCTGTCATAGCAACAGGTTCCATTAGCTTAAACCTGCTCGGGAGCAGGCTTATTTCATGTAAACAGGATTAGATTGCATCTTTTTAAGCAGAATTGATACTTAAAATCTGTCCGCTACCAACGCTACTTTATTACAAGAGTACCCTACTAATCCAGGGACAATAATTTAAAATAATAATCATTTAAAAATTAATTTAAAGATAATATAATAATGTTGTGTAGTCTATAATACTATAGACA
>NW_015654022.1:414-577 GCF_001515625.1 Sinocyclocheilus rhinocerous
ATTGCTAATTACTACATTGAAATAAAAATGTAAAGCCTGTACAAATATTAGAAATCGTGTATATAAATAATTGGGAATCATGTAAAAAAAATGTATTAAATAAAAACAGTGCACATTTAATTTATCTATTTTAACATTTATGTAGTTTTGTTCGCTTGGCTGT
>NW_015654023.1:0-815 GCF_001515625.1 Sinocyclocheilus rhinocerous
TTTTTATTCAGTTACATATGGTCCATAAATATACAGATTCGTGATTTGCCACTTAGTGTCAGTGTTAATGTCCTTGTATTCTAATTATGACTCAATTTTTTTTCTTGCTTCATGATGTTATTGAGGGGAATAAGCAGATTTGTAAGATCTGGTTTAAGACAAACTGCAGTATTGTGAGGTTCTTAAAAAAAAAAGAAAAAAAATCAGGAGTGGGTCAATACAGACTGAAATTCTGTCAGTGTGGTGTAAAGCTTGTGGGAACGGGAATACTTTTTGATGCTCTTTTCAGTTAATAGAAACCTTCTGTTTTCGAGTCTGAGTCTCAAGTCCTGCTGGCAGGTTGTTGCCAGCCTTTGATCTGAGAAGGCTGTGGGTCGTCTGTAGTGATGGATCCATCAGAAGAAGATATACTTGAATGTCCATCATGAGTTCCAGAGGACTCGACTCATTAAAAGTCCATTTTAAATTAGATTTTTTTTTACATTTATTTTATGATTGAAGGTTTATGTATAAAGTTGTTTTTCATCATTTTTTTTGAAAGTTTTTAAATGAACTTGCGCAATGTTTGACTACTTAATAATCAACTTTTCTTAATCAACTAATCGCTGTTAAGATTGTGCCTGACATCCTGCCAATAAAAATGTTAGATTGAATCTCCATGTTAGAAATATTGGATCCTGTTTGCCAAATCCCATGAGATGATTTAATGCAGGTTTTGTCTAATATCCAAGCTTGTCAATTTTGTTGGCTACATAAAACCTGCTAATAGTGAGCCTTGTCTGATACCCCTAATTAAAACTGTTAACTAAAAGCTT
>NW_015654024.1:0-874 GCF_001515625.1 Sinocyclocheilus rhinocerous
TGCAGGTACAGTGTGCTGTCTGCACTACACTAGTTTACATTCATAAACTCACAGCTGCATTACTGCACTACAATCTGATTAAACACTGGATTAAATATTAAAACATCACAAAATCTGTGTATTATGAAGTTGTGATTGATATTCTCTGTTTTCTCAGTGGATGTGACTCTGGATCCTGATACAGCTCAACCTGAACTCATTCTGTCTGATGATGGAAAACAAGTGAGATGTGGAGACATTAGACAGAAACTCCCAGACAAACCAGAGAGATTTGATCCATGTACCTGTGTCTTGGGAAAGGAGGGATTCTCGTCAGGGAGATTTTATTTTGAGGTGCAGGTGAAGGGAAAGACTGATTGGGATTTAGGAGTGGCCAGAGAATCCATTAACAGGAAGGGAGAGATCACAGCAAGTCCCAGTAATGGATACTGGACTGTGTGGCTGAGGAATGGAGATGAATATAAAGCCTGTGATGATCCTCCTGTCTCTCTGTCTCTGAGAGTGAAGCCGCAGCGGGTCGGTGTGTTTGTGGATTATGAGGAGGGTCTGGTCTGCTTTTATGATGTGGAGTCCAGCTCTCATATCTACTCTTTCACTGCTCAGTCTTTCACTGAAAAACTCTATCCATATTTTAACCCATCCTTAAACTATGGTTGAAGGTAATCAAGCCCACTGATCATCACACCTGTCAGTTATAATAAATGAATTTGCACAACTAATATGAAATACAAGATTAAAATGATTTTTTTTTTTAAATAAAAAAATCATTTTAATCATAATGTGCTGCTATTTTTTTATCTTTTTTTTTTCAATTTTAAAAATCTATGTACTATAATTACACATTTTAATGTAAATATATAATGTTTGTCCAATA
>NW_015654025.1:0-599 GCF_001515625.1 Sinocyclocheilus rhinocerous
AAAACTGGTTAGTGTCTACTGCTAGTTATCAAAGCATAAAAAAATTAAAAATAAAAAAAAACTAAAAATAAAATCTAATCTGATAAATAACATGTTGGGCGATTAAAATAATAGCAGATTTGTCTAATTTTAAATGAAAAATTTACTTAAGCCAGAATTAAAATTATACTATGGTAAAATAAATGTTCAGCGATATCTTCAAAAGATTTTTGAATTTTGGCGCACTTTTATTCTCTATATAATGTTGATATGGTAACTAATAAATACTGTAAATATTGTTATGCTAACGTCTGGAAATATTCAAACCAGGTGTGTTACAACTAACCCGCGTTACAATGTCCTCCGCACTCCCCTATGTCTATTTGAAATAATATGGTAATAACATATATGACATCATAGTAGCATGTTACTGAAGCAAATCATACATTTAATCAAGTATTCATCATTTATTTAAGTTTATTGAACTTATAAAACACATTTTAAACGAAAATTTCAGTTTTTCCACTAACTACGCATAAACTTTATTTTCGCAAACATGTACATTCACGCTGCTCACATATTACAGTTTTTCTCGATTGCTAAAACACTATAACCAGGCT
>NW_015654026.1:0-1889 GCF_001515625.1 Sinocyclocheilus rhinocerous
GGTGGTGATTCACAATATTGGTTAATTTTTATAACTTTAACTAAATAATAGATTGAGCAAGCATTCAATATCACTCAGCCCTGCCACAAACAACCAATTATTTATCCAAAACAGCAGCCGGTGAGAGCAGCATTTCTCCAGCAGCTTCATGCATGATGTTTTATTGTGTGCTGAGTGGCTCAATCGATCATCAGAATCATCATGTCTCACTCTCTCTCACTCATACGGTGTCTGTGGGAATGGCTTCGACCTCTACATCCAAGGGTGGATGGACGGTTTGTTGTGGCTCGTGGATGCCTTCATAACGCGCCGCTACAAGATTTATTCAGCTGCTTTGACACCAGCACACTGCGTTTCCCAGAATCACTCTCAATCATGACACTGAGTCAGAGCGCACTCCGAGAAGATGCTTTATATCACAGTGCAGAGAGAGAGACAGCAGGATTCACTCTGACCACCACTGTACAAGATTATGAAGAGAAATCAACAAATAATAACACATTTAGACTGATAATCAGACTAACCAGCAACGGCAAACAACAGGTGAAGTAAATGCGCTTGAAAGTGAATGTTAAAATGCAGTTTTATATAAATTTATTTTTTATATAAAATTTTCTTATTGCTTTCTTTTAATTTTGGGATAATCAAGGATCTATGAGTATAAAATACCAGTAACTGGAACTGGAAACCACATCTAGACCACGTAGAATGGATGCAAAAGTTAATATATTGTTAAATTTTGGTTGCATGATCAACCACTTTCACAAACCCTTGCCTTTTTCCTTTTTCTTTTTTCCTTTGCATTTTTTAAACTGTGTGTGTTGAACAGGAAACAACAGGTTAAGTAAATGTGCTTTAAAAAAAGAAATCACAATAATACTATAAACAAGCATTTTTTCAAACAAGCCTGTTTTCTTCAATATAAAATAATTTCTTTATTATTTTTATATTATAAAGTATTTATGAAAATTACAATATTTTCGTATTTCCTTGTTTTAATTGTGGAATAAAACCTAAGTATCTATGAACATAAAATACAAGTAACTGAAACTGGAAACCATAGACCACCGGATGCAAAAGATTACATTTTGATTGCATGATCAACAACTTTCACAAAGCCTTTTTCCTCCACATCCGTGTGATGCACCAGCCACATAGAAATCAATGAATCCGCAGCATAAACTCAAGACTAAAACAGACGTGCTGCTAACATCCGCTGTGGCGTAACACATGACACGACTCTTCACTGCGTTTGTGCGTTTCATTTGGCACCAGTGCCATTCTCTCATTTCACAGACACAAATAACGTCCATGAGCGTCAGGAAAGAGTTCACCTGGGAGACCCGCAGCCCACGGGCTCCATATTTAGACCACAGCAGTCCAGATATAGCGTGGGTGCAGATGTCTGTCTGCCTGTGGCCATTCCACACCAGATTGCACAGACCATTACCCTCATAGAGAGATGCTTATCACCCACAAGAGCTGTTAACCTATATAGGGCCTGGGAAACAGTGCACGCTGCCGTAGTAATGGCTAAAACCTCCTTTACACAAGGACATGCTTATAAATGGATGCAAGCCAATGAAGGAGAACGGATAGACCACCATCTCTAACAGTGACGCCCATCTTTCCCAGTATTTTTCTCATTCATTTACTCCACAGGCATCTCAAAAATCTCCTCAGTGAGTTATAAGACAGACCAACCATCTCTAAGATGAAACAAAACACTAAAATATTTGATTTCTGAAGGATAAAAAGACAAAGGTGACCCAACTAACAAAAACATTTTCTAAGAACATTCTGCTAACGTTCCCATTAAGTTATGAACATGTTATTTCTCTGAACATTCAATACGTCCAGTGTTTTTAATGTTTTAAAAACTTTTTTTT
>NW_015654027.1:0-1543 GCF_001515625.1 Sinocyclocheilus rhinocerous
AGGTTTTGTATTGAGACTTTTATATTGGGTTTTAAATATTACCGGCGAAAACGTTTTTTGTGTCAGCTTTTAAATTTTATTATCGGGCAAGCGAAAATGGCTATCTATGTCAGTAGAAGAAACAAAATAAGGCAAGAGTTTGGTGTTGATGTTAATATGTGTTTTATTAGTTTGATAAAGTCTAGGGTTTTGATAGATTTTCTTTTTTATAAAAGTATGGAAAATCTTGATACCTTTGAATTAACATGGTGCAGTAATGGAGCTCTTTGTGTAGTTTTTGAAGGGAATTTGGTTTTTACTTTGTGATATAATGTGTATTAGTTAATGTTTTGTTTTTTTTGTTTGTTGTTGTTTGCTTTAGTGTTATGATGTGATTATTTGTTGGAGATGTTTCTCTGTTTTCTGTGTATTAAAGTTTTTTTCAAAATTCAAATTCTCTCTCTCTCTCTCTCTCTCTCTCTCTCTAGCAAATCTCAAGTGTTTGCTTGTATTGCTGCAAAATGTAAAATAAATTATTGCCCAGCTCTAATCTGCTAATTGTGACTATGATGGATGAAGATATTAAGGTATTGTAAACATTAAGATCATGATTTTCTGTTAAGTTGCTTTGAAACAAAGTGCAACACAAATAAATTGTACTTGATTTTTTATTTATTTATTTAAGCCTGTCTCATTAAAATAAATATTGTATTATTATTATTATTATTATTATTAATATTATTAGCATTAACATTTTATTTTATTTTATTTTTATTAATTAATTTATACATTCATTCATTCATTTATTTGTTTGTTTTCATTTATTCTATTCCTTCATTATCATTCTTGTTGTTTTAAATTGAGGAAGGTTTGACATTTATTATTATTATTATTATTATTTATTTTTTCTAGTATAGCTAGGCCAATCGATACATGCGAACACACAGGACTTTCCTTGGATCAAGCTGAGATATTAGTCTAGTAAGTTGATAAATGACCACATCACTAGCTTAGCCTCATTTGATAGGTGCCCTTTCGACCACAGTTTTGACCTTCTGTCCTCTTTGGGCTGCCTGGGAGTATTTGCACCTATGTGGGCCCGTATATCCACAGTATCTATCTATTGTGTGTGTGTGTGTAGTTGTTAAGGGGTCATTCAGATGTGGGAGCAGGTGAGCAGCTCATGGGTCGGCAGCAGGGCCTCTGGAGAAGTCGTGTGAGATCGGTCTTAACTCTGCTTGCTCAGGGTGATGGATGTAACCTGACTCAACTCTCACGCCAACATCCACACCTGCTGCCCGGGCGCTGCTTATTGGGCACATGAATCAATTTAATGAGAGAAGGAAATGTTCAGAACTTAAATAAACACCCAGTTGAATCCCCTCCAATACATGTCCCATAAACTGAATTTGGGCGAAGACACCACTGGGGCAAATTAGATCACTTCCTCTTCTGTCAACAGAACGCTGTCTCTCATTCTATTGTCATCTTGCACCCTGGGCCCAACTGCATCTAGTGCTTAAAGGGGTCATATGTGATTTCAAGTTTTCCTTTCTCTTTGGAG
>NW_015654028.1:0-193 GCF_001515625.1 Sinocyclocheilus rhinocerous
TGCAACAAATGCCTCGTTTATTATGGGTTTTCATGTTTTTGAATCGTAGCTCTGGCCTGACAGGGCATCATCACAGTATGGTAGGGGCGTAACATTTCCGTCACACGCTTGAGGTATTCGGCCAATCACAATGCACTGGATAGCTGGCCAATCACAGCACACCTCGCTTTTCAGACAGATGAGCTTTGTAAAA
>NW_015654028.1:226-881 GCF_001515625.1 Sinocyclocheilus rhinocerous
CGATGAGCTTTGTAAAAATCTACGCGTTTCAGAAGGCGGGGCATAGAGGAGAAACAATAATGTACAGTATGTGGAAAATAATGTGTTTTTTGAACCTTAAACCGCATAAACACATTTCATTACACCAAATACACAAAATAATGTTCTTTTTAGCAACATCATATGACCCCTTTAATGTACAATGAAAGTGTTATAATTAGTAACTTACAATGTTTTTTATTAAATTTACATTAAATACAAAGTCAGTCGTATTAAAAAATATTCTATGACATAACACCCATATCTAGTGCAAGTTAAAAAGTCGTATTAAAAATATTCTATGACATAACACCCATATATCTAGTACAAGTTAAAAGACGGGTTTTAAGCATAGGCTAGTTAATAGACTACACTAATATTAGGCTACTTTTCCCATATAGCCCATTATAGATAAACTAACATGATCTATAAAGGTGCAAAATGCATTTACTTATATTTGAGAATCGTGATATTTTATGATATAGTTAACAAGTTTGGGAAAATTTCGAATAAAAAAGGAACAAAATTTCAACCGAGGGGGGCCTTTAATCGGTCTGTGCGCATTGCATAATGACACAAATCCCTGACTTAATGTGTCAGGGTCTGGCGTCTGGTGTTCTCCCTCTCACCACCAGAG
>NW_015654029.1:0-379 GCF_001515625.1 Sinocyclocheilus rhinocerous
GTTGACCAACAGAAAACTCCTAGGTTTGAAAGTGACTTTGTGAGCAGTGCGTCATGTGTCACTACACCTTTTTACAAGCAAGATTGCACCGAAATGTGAGCGCAGCTTACCAATGGTTTTTAAGTTTGGCTCTTCTAGTCATATATAGGTCTATAGTAGGGGTGCTCCGATCAGGATTTTTGAGGCCGATCACAGAAAGCAGTATCTGCTGATACCGATCACCGATACTGATCTTTTTAAAGCCTTCTTTTTATCATTTAGAACTATTTATATTGATACTCCAATCAGGATTTTTAGACATTTATTCAGGGCCTGAATTTCATTTTTGAAAATGGGGGGAATTCCCCTCTTAGGTGACTCTTGTGAGAGGGGAAGCAGC
>NW_015654029.1:432-540 GCF_001515625.1 Sinocyclocheilus rhinocerous
AACTGATCCGTGGCTGTTTACCACAAACACAACATTTATCCATTATTTTGATTTCAAACCATTACATTGTCACTGAAAATTCTTTTTCAGCATTGCAATTCTTTTTTT
>NW_015654030.1:0-1867 GCF_001515625.1 Sinocyclocheilus rhinocerous
TATGTGAAAGTACTAAACTTAATTGGATTGATGCATTACCTCTTGAACTAATGAGCTATCGCATGCAAACTAACAGAAGCACACACTTAACACCACATGAAATGCTTACGGGTCGACCCATGCTGTGCTATATGACAGAGGTTCCTACAAAGGACCGCCTCTAGAGCAATTACAAATGGAACTTCGATCATATATGAAGAAATTAACTGCCATACATAGAGCTATCTATTTACAGAAAAAAAGAAAATGGAATGAGCCCAGGAGAAAAGGGACCCTACGAAGTGGTGAGAGTCAGCAGTCAAAGTGGGGGGAAACACAACCTGGCATCATCTGGACCACTGTACTAAAGTTCCCACGGAAAAGACGGAAAGAAAAGAAAAAAGACAAGAAAACTATGCTAATCCTGTGATATTCTATGTGTGATGTTTTAAATGTATTTTTATGTCATTATACATAACTTTGACAACCACAGGCAAGCGCTGAACCAGTTGCACGCTCATGCTTATAACATTGTTTTCTAAAGAAGTAAGAAATTATGGAGACTGGATCTTTTACTCCTTCCTAGTCAAGTGAGGGCGAGACGTTTGGTCCTGATGCTCCAAACCAGAGTGATGCTGCATCATTTAGTCATTGGTAATATAACAGAGTGACTAATAAAGTCACTGAGTAGTGTTAACTAATACGCCTGAATTATGAAGTAGCACTCTGGGTAAAAATAAGCAAATGTGAGACTTACTAAGTCTCAGAGGGGGAAATGTGGTAGATTTTTATTGGTTAAAAGATGAATTGTTGGAGTGTAATCATTAGTAATATAGCCATTTAAATATCCAGTTATACTTCCATTATAATCCCATATGCCTGTGTGTAGAAACAGGTCTACGTGGCAGAATGTACAGACCTCAGATGAGAAACATCTGGAAAACATAAGTGGGGTCTTTGTTTACCATAACAAGACTAGAGAGGGTGGGCTTTCTCTCTGGAGAATTGTATGCACAAAGGAACCATTCTATGTATGGAAAAACTGTATGGAATATATACCCCACGCCTTAAAGTCAGAACAGTATAAAAAGAAGACAAGATGATCATTCTGGAGATGTTTCGCTGCAGAGAGCATCTCCGCTTTAATATTTATTCTCATTGATGATGTAATAAAGTGTATCTCCTGGCATCAAAACCCAAGACTGAGTGTGGTTCATAAGATGAGCAGCAGACGACACCACATATTCTTGCAGAGGTTTGAATTGGTGCCGTTTGTAGTAAACAAATGTGGATGCTTTGTATAAAAGCTTGAACACCCTAAAAAAATCAGGGAGTTACAGATGCTGAAACAAAAAGTGTTACAACCATATTCGGTCTCCCCTGTAATTTAACAATATTCAACCCTCTAAAACAGAGAAAACATCTTTCACAAACATACATGTCTGTCTCTTATAACGTTTTTAGTGTATATATTGACTTGTATTTGGAGGGGTTATTATAGGACAATTCTTTATCTCACTCCAGACCTCACTAATTTTCAAAGCATGGTTATAAAATTCTATGTAAAGCCATATACTTTTATGACCAATGTTCTGTCTTCCATTAAATGGTATATAACATACTGTATATGATAGTAAAGGGCATGAGAATACTTGTGTAATCACTTTTGAACAGATCTAGACTAAAAGACACTTAAGTAAAGGGCGAATACTTGTGTAATCACTTTTGAACAGATATAGACTAAAAGACACTTAATCTCAGCTTTTGACCTTACAAAATATGTTTGATTTAACCAAAATTACTGCACTTCATGTATTTTAGAGAGAGGTAAAAAAAAGTATACATTTTATATGTGATTAGATTGAACATGATTTTTAAATGGTTTTGT
>NW_015654031.1:0-573 GCF_001515625.1 Sinocyclocheilus rhinocerous
AAAGGAAAAATTTAAATCGCATCATATGACCCCTTTAAATAATTGCTAAAAGCTTAATTGGCCAAAAAAAAAATGCACAGTTTTTTTATCCAGTCACAAAATGACCAGCTAACATTAATTGACTAATCATAATCTATGACAAATTATCACTATCATACTAATTCGATTGTAAGAGCAGACTGATTGCTATAAAAAGAAGGGAAGAAGCCTTTCCAATCATTGTGTTCTTGTTAGCAATGGTTACCTCCAAAGAAACACGTGCAGCCATCATCCCTTTGCATCAAAATGGCCTCACATGCAAGGAAATTGCTACAAAGAATATTGCACCTGAAAGAACCATTTACCAGATCATCAAGAACTTCAAGGAGAGAGGTTCGACTGCAGTGAAGAAGCCTTCAGGATGTCCCAGAGTGTCCAGCAAGCGCCAGAACCATCTTCTCCTGAAGAGTAAGATACGGAATCGTGTCACCAGCAATGCAGAGCTTGCTCAGGAATGGCAGCAGGTTGGTGTGAGAGCATCTGCACACACAGTGAGGCCAAAACTTTTGGACAACGGCCTGGTGTCAAGAAGGG
>NW_015654031.1:686-983 GCF_001515625.1 Sinocyclocheilus rhinocerous
CAAGGATTGGACAGCAGAAAACTGGTGCAAAGTTATTTGCTCTGATGAAGCTCCCTTCCGACTGTTTGGGACATCTGGAAAATCGATTGTTCGGAGAAGAAAAGGTGAACGCTACCATGAGTCCTGTGTTGTGCCAACAGTGAAGCATCTTGAGACCATCCATGTGTGGGGTTGCTTGCTTTTCAACGGAGTGGGTTCTTCCAACGATCCATGCACAGTTTGGTGATGATCCGTGCATTTTCCAGCATGATTGAGCACTATGTCACAAAGCAAGAGTGATAAAGAAGTGGCTCGAAG
>NW_015654032.1:0-1019 GCF_001515625.1 Sinocyclocheilus rhinocerous
ATTCTCTTTTACTTGGATTCTGCTTTGTCTTTTACCAGTTATTCAGCTAATTTGCCAAAACACAGTGTTAGAATGATTTAGTATTTATATAAATAGTTCATATGTAATAAATAAATAATTAATAAATATTAATACAAATGTTATAAGAGGTAATTTACTTGGAATCTGCTTTTTAAGAATAAATACGAGGCTGTCTTACCCCCTGTAGTGCTAGATTTGTTTATTTAGTTGTCATAGCTCAAATGTCAAATTATTCTATTTTTTTCCCGTATCACATTGACTGATGCATCATCGTCATCATCCTATACATCAGGGGTGGCGAACGTCAGTCCTGGAGAGCCGCAGCCCTGCAGAGTTTTGCTTCAACCCTAATCAAACACACCTGAACAAGCTAATCAAGGTCTGAAGGGTTACTAGGAAGCTACAGGCAGGTGAGTTTTAATTAGGGTTGGAGCTGAACTCTGCAGAGCTGCGGCTCTCCAGGACCGGAGTTCACCACCCCTGCTATACATGCTACATTTCTGTCTAAATATGTTTCAATTTACAGGTAAATGCACATTGTTCTTTAGGGGGCATCTTCCCTCATCTTAACATACCACCAGGGCAGGACTTAGGGGACCGGGGGCCCCTGGGCTTGAGGTTATGTTTGGGCCCTATACACTACAAATGCCCTCAACTAGAACATCATTATGGAGCAACACAAAATACACAAAAATTAAAATATACTTTGAGGTTCATATATAGTACAATTAATATGCAACAGAAATTGAATTACTGATGTATATGAGGGCAATTCAGCTCTTAGCTTTCTTAATACTAGGGGAATCTTTTGGTACCTCACGATTCAATTCAGATCAGTTCTTGAGGTCACGATTTGATTTAAAATGATTCACGATTTTAAATCAAATTTCAGATTGTTTAATGCGTAGATTTGATTTTAGTTTACTGTTTTGGTGCTTTCCCTATTTGACTGCAGTACACAGTTTAATAGATATTGAAGAAAAAATATCACTAAATTA
>NW_015654033.1:0-2142 GCF_001515625.1 Sinocyclocheilus rhinocerous
TGCTCATTACATTTGTCATGTGTGAAGTGTCTGATTGGCTTCGAATGAAGTTTCTGTGCAAATGGCAAAACTCTGCAAGAAATGGACTTAAATGCTGTAAAATGCATTCCATCCTATTCATGGCGGGGGTGTGAAACTCATTTTAGGTCGCAAGCCGTAGTGGTCTTAACATCACCTTTTGTGGGTCGATTCTATTGTTTGTTAAACCTTGGTGTAATTATGGAGACCAAATGCACAGTTTACACATACTCTTCAAGAGGTAATAAAGTCCAAAATCTACTTTATGCTATTTTATTACATATCACATTAATATATTGATGTAATACATTAATATATTAGATATTATATTAAAACAAAAGGGAGGACATAGAACTGACTAATTTCATTCACTTTATATATGTTATATAATTAATTATTTGTAATATATATAATACGCTATGGAAAAAAAATAAGAGACCACTTGAAAATTCTCAATTTCATGGATTTACTGGATTTACTAGGTATGGGTTTGAGAAAATTTTAAATTTTTGTTTTATTGTATAAATATATGATAACATTTCTTCCGAATTTCAAATAAAAATATTGTCATTTAGTCATTTTTTATCATTGCAGAAAATGACAATTGGTCAAAATACCAAATGTTTTCATTTGTTGTGATTGAAAATCAGGGTTATTCCACCAAATGACGTTAAAACTTTTGCATTGTGCTGTCTAAAAATGCATAAAAATGGCACCTTTTTTTGTTATGTTGACTAATTGTTATTTCATGCTCTAAATGACAACATTTTTATATACAATTTGTAAAAAATGTCATCAGTAGTTTACAGAATAAAACAAAAATTATGTTTTACTCAAACACATAGCTATAAATTGTAAATCCATAGAAATTTTATTGACTATCAAAATGTAGACTACTGTAGGTAGAATGTATTTTTATTTTAAATACTGACTTCTGTTTTTTCATCATTAAGACACAATGAACTCTGAGGACACTCGTTCAGTGGACATGTCAATGCGGGATATTGAGGACAGAGGATTTTACACAGAAACATTTCACTCAGTATCATGGATATACCATGGAGATGAAGTTAACCAGAATGATAGTCCACATTGTCTCACCAGCTGTACTCGACCAGCAGCCAGTGGGTTCATAGCATTCTAAGATGATTATAGGTTAGAACTGGCTATTTATGATTTACGGTGTTTAAAGATGCATTATATATTTCAGTTCGTGAGCGGACGGTGAAAATCAGCAAAGGCATGGGCGAGTATCCATGGGGCTTCAGAATTCAGTTCTCCAAACCCATCGTGGTTACTGAGGTGGACACAAGTAAGTTATTATCAAGGATACATATCTGGTGCATGTCAAAGTAAAAGAATGAGAAACTCACTAGTAATTTTCTAAATTAGATTTTGTAAAAAATAATAGCTTGAAGGCACTGAATAAGGCCTGTTCACACCAAATAGAGAGAGGGAATAGGAGAAGCCCACACCACAACTATAACGATAACACACAAAGATTGTGTTCTCCAGCTGATGAACGATAACAACATTCGGAGCCAATCAGAATCAATCCTGCTTTGAAGCGCTCAAGCTTTTAAAGAGACAGACGACAAAACTACAGTACACAGGAGACTGTTCTCGCTGCAGCGCGATGACATACTCGAGAAGATCCACTACATTTTAAATACGTCATTAAAGTCTAAACATGCCTTTGTGCAACGAGCTACACATTATAACTCAATATTGATTTAAAAATTAAATTGTTTGATGAATCTGCATGACATTTTTTGCAACTTTGACAGGGTCTGTTACTGGTTAAGTAACAGTTAGCAGTTTAACTTGATGTCTATGTCTGTAAATTCACGAGTACACTCTTAAAAATAAAGGTGCTTCACGATGCCATAGAAGAACCTTTTTTGTCTAAATGGTTCCATAAAGAACCTTTAACATCTGAAGAACCTTTCGGTTTCACATAAGGTTCTTTGTGGTGAAAGAATGTTCTACAGATTATAAAAAGGTAAGAAAGAGATGGTTCTTAAAAGAACCTTTGACTGAATGGTTTTTTGATGAACCAAAAATGGTTCTTCTATGGCATCGCTGTGAAGAACCTTTTAAGCACCTTTATTTTTAAGAGTGTAT
>NW_015654033.1:4612-6715 GCF_001515625.1 Sinocyclocheilus rhinocerous
GCGGAGATTTGCGAGATGGATGCTTGGCAACGGCGTTCTGAATCCGCGCTGTCTGAGCTTCACGAGCGCGCCGGCTCGCTTCCCCCGTCTGCGCGTCCTGAAGCGCTTAATCAGCACAGCTGCTCCGCCAACTACTATGTCCGGCAAAACATCAGAATAGTATATCGGGTGATGTGTAGTGCCGAATGTCCAGCAATTCGTCTCTGGTGAAACTGATTGCAGGGATATAACTAAAGACAGGACAAAATAACAAAAACACAAACTGCAGAGCACGCCACGGAGGCCGCCATCATCATCGGCGCCATCTTGTCATCTTGTCATCTCTAGGTGCTGATCCACCATATGGGCTGGATACAGACTGGATCCTTAAGGCTACGGTGACCTCAGAATAAGAATTAAACAGACTAATATTAGCGTAGATGCTATTCTTCTTACGATGTAGTGAGTACATCGGGTGTTATGGGAAGTGTTCCCGGTTCCGGTTGACCTAATTAACGCAGCCTAACAATAATTTAATGGATTTGAATTATAGAAGTGTGATAGTGTGTTATGTGTATGTCAAGTTAAAGAGATGGATTTTTAATCTAGATATAAACTGGCAGAGTGTGTCTGCCTCTCGAACAACACTAGGCAGATTGTTCCAGAGTTTAGGCGCTAAATAGGAAAAGGATCTGCCGCCCGCTGGAGTTTGTTTATTAAGTGCGCAGAGCAACCACCCAATAAAGCATTACAATAATCTAACCTTGAGGTCATGAAAACATGAATTAACCTTGCTGCATTTGACATTGAGAACATAGATCGTAATTTAGATATATTTTTAAGATGGAAAAAGGCGGTTTTACAAATGCTAGAAACATGGTTTTCAAAGGAAAGATTGCTATCAAATAGCACACCTAGGTTCCTAACTGATGACAAGAAATTAACAGAGCAGTCATCAAGTGTTAGACAGTGTTTTAGGTTATTACATGCAGAGGTTTTTGGTCCAATAGTTAACACCACTGTCTTTTTAGAATCTAGCATTAAGAAAAATTACTAGTCATACAGTTTTGTTTTTTTAAAGCAACGGTCCTAGCCTTGTGGTACCTTGTGGCACTCCATACTGCACTTGTGAATGATATGATACCTCTTCATTCACTGCTATGAATTGATGGCGGTCAGATAAGTGTGATTTGAACCATGCCAATGCAATTCCACTAATGCCAACATAATTTTCTAGTCTATTCAAAAGAATGTTGTGGTTGATAGTGTCAAACGCAGCACTAAGATCCAGTAACACTAATAGAGAAATACATCCACGATCAGAAGATAAGAGCAGGTCATTTGTAACTCTGATGGGAGCCAAGCTTTATAATTTGTTTATCTGTATTATATCTGTTTTTTTTTTGTTGTTTTTTTACATTTTATTTTTAAATTGTTACTTTTAAATTGTTTTGGACGTTTTTTGTATTTTCTAGTTCAGGGAACAGACACAGTCTCTATAGTATGATATCTAGGTGAAAGAGTCTCTATGTGCTGAGAATTAACTGACTTCTGTGACGTGAGGCAGCTAGCAGACAGTCGGTTTAGTCAGTCAGTCTGTCTGCTTCCTGACCTGGGCCCCAGTTAGTCAAGTACAGACTTTAAGACAATAGCCCCTTTCACACACACAGTCTTTACTGGTAAATTACCGTTAAGAGATCATGTGTGAACAGGAACCTTTAAAAAATACCGGTAAATTCGTCCCGGCAATTTTCCAGTATAAGGATTAGCGGTATGAGCACGTACAAGTATAGAACGCGCTGACGTAATACTTCTACTCTGGGCCAATCATAACATTCTGATACAGGTGACGCATTTACTCCGCGCTGTTTACGGAAGTCAAAGAAATGTCTAAAGATGTCTCTGGGCCAAAAGCATGATTGTTGAATGATTCGGACTTACCACAGTTGTTTGATGAACTTGTGAAAAACGGAGCGAGAGAGAGAGAAAAGATACTGAGCAAGAGATCAATGAAATGGTATGGTGCGAATGACAGGCTAACAGGCTAACAGAATGCTACCGCGCTGCACTAGCAGTTTAGATTAAAAAGCGAACGGTGTCAAATTAGTTTGATAGATAATATCA
>NW_015654034.1:0-1016 GCF_001515625.1 Sinocyclocheilus rhinocerous
TCGTCCGACGAGCAGGCCGACATAGTTCACTTTGGTTTTGAACCACTGTCCTTTGTGGAGGGCAATCTTTGCTACTGCTGTTGTCAGCTGGTTCAGGACGTTATCGATTTCTTTGAGGTGGTCTGCCACATTTGAGCTTTTCAAAAGAACATCATCCACGTAAACGAGGTTGCCTCTGGTTCTGGCATCAGGGCATGCTTCGTTCAGGAAGATGTTGAATTCAGCTGGTGAGTTGGCATAGCCAAAGGGACACCGTGTGAAGGTGTATTGTCGATTGGCAAAGGTGAATGCCAACTTGTGTTGGTCATCAGGGTGGACAGGGATCGTCCAAAATCCAGAGGCGACGTCCATTGTGGAAAGGATCGTTGAGCCGTTGATTTTGGGAGCGACGTCCAATGTGGAAAGGATCGTTGAGCCTTTGATTTTGGGAATCTCTTGGTCCAACTGAGTCATAGGCCATCGCGATAAGGGTATTTGCTGGTTAAATTTGCGATAGTCAATGGTGGGCCGCCATTTGCTGTTGGGCTTTAGAACTGGCCATATTGGTGCAGAGTACGTGCTGTTACAGGGGCGGATGACCCCCTTTTCCAACATGGAGTCTATGATTTCTTGCACTGGCTCATATGACGCTATTGGAATCTTGTACTGTCGCACAAATGTGGGTGGTGCATTTGGGCTTATCGGGATGCGCACACTGTGGATGTTGGTCAGCCCACAGTCCAGGGAGTCCTTTGCGAAGGAGTCCTTGTACTTGTACAGAACCTCTTTGAGTCCTTGGCGGTCTGCTTCCTTGTGGAGGGCATCCGCCTCACTCAGGATCTGTTGGATTTGTGCGCCGAACCCGGTGTAGGGTTCCTCCATGGTTAAGTCACTTGAGGGGCTCTGTGTCGGTGTAGGGTTCCTCTGTTATTGAGTCATTTGAGGGGCTCTGGGCCTTGACGGTGACCTGTGCAGGTGATTCTGTCGCAGGTTGTGTTGAGACAGCGTAGACCGCGAGGTGAGTGTCATCTGTTATT
>NW_015654035.1:0-325 GCF_001515625.1 Sinocyclocheilus rhinocerous
GTTCTGTCCTATATTTACCCAGCCCTTGGGTTGTTTTTAACCCAGAGTTTTTTTAGAGTGTAGCCTACAAAAGAAACTAAATGAATGAATCATATGTAAAATCAGCTTCAGAATCAGAATGAGCTTTATTGCCAGGTATGTTTACACATACGAGGAATTTGTATTGAATTACTGGCATCACATGAAAATATCTCTGATTTTACAGTCCTAAATTTGGACTTCTTGGTCAGTTTCAGTTCTGGTCACGTTATCACGGTCTGATTCACTCTGAGATCTACGATGTTATGTTTGGACTTTAAGAGAAGAACAAAAGCTCTGTGAAGGA
>NW_015654035.1:428-536 GCF_001515625.1 Sinocyclocheilus rhinocerous
TAATATATATATACAGGTGCATCTCAATAAATTAGAATGTCGTGGAAAAGTTCATTTTCTATTCATTCACTATCTCAACAAATTAGAATACTTCATAAGACCAATAAA
>NW_015654036.1:0-298 GCF_001515625.1 Sinocyclocheilus rhinocerous
CTTCTCATGTCCACTTTAATTTTTTTTACACCACATTTACTATATATTTTTTACCCCCATATACACTGCCATTCAAAAGTTTGGGATCAGTAAGATTTTTCATGTTTTTAAAGAAGTCTCTTCTGCTCATCAAGGCTGTGTTTATTTGATCAAAAATATAGAAAGCAACAGTAATATTGTGAAATATTATTACAATTTTTAAAAAAATGGTCTTCTATTTTAATATACTTTAAAATGTAATTTGTTTCTGTGATCAAAGCTGAATTTTCAGCATCATTACTCCATTCTTCAGTGTCAC
>NW_015654036.1:327-707 GCF_001515625.1 Sinocyclocheilus rhinocerous
CATTCTTCAGTGTCACATGATCTTCAGAAATCATTCTAATATTCTGATTTATTATTAATATTGGAAACTGTTGCGCTGCTTAATATTTTTTGGAACCTGTGATACTTTTTTCATTCTTTGATGAATACAATTTTTTAAAGAACAGCGTTTATTTAAAATAGAAATCTTTTCTATCACTTTTTTTTTAATCAATTTAACACATCCTTGCTGAATGAAAGTATTAAATTCTTTAAAAAAAAAATTTTAAAGTAAAATTACTGACCACAAACTTTTGAACGGTAGTGTATATTGTAAGAAAATATTTATATTTTAAATAAATGCTGTTCCTTTTAACTTTTTTATTCATCATAGAGTCCTGAAAAAAGTATTGCAGTTTCCAA
>NW_015654037.1:0-1479 GCF_001515625.1 Sinocyclocheilus rhinocerous
CAGTAAATGCAAGTCCTAATGCATCATTTGTATTATCAACGTGAAAGGTCTGAGAGGAAATCTGCAAATTCTTTTAGGAAATTCGTATACGGCCATGGTGGTCTATACACAGTAGCCAGAGCAAGAGATACGATATATTTCTTTTGCATATCTGACAGTGTAACATTAAGCATTAGTATTTCGAATGAGTTAAACCTGTATCCTGTCTTCTGAGTAACATTGAGAATATCACTATATATTGTTGCAACACCGCCGCCACGACCAGTCTGACGGGGCTCATGCTTATAACAGTACACTGCAAAAAATGCTTTTCTAGCTTAGATCTTTTGTCTCGTTTCCAGCTAGACTCATTTAGACCAATATAATCATTTGGTTTTATCCAGGTTTCAGTCAAGGAGAGTACATCAAAACTATTATCTGTGATCATTTCATTTACAATAACTGCTTTGGGTGCGAGTGATCTAATGTTTGGGAGCCCGAACGTTAAAAATTGATTTTGTTCATTTATTTTCAGATTTTTTTTTCTAGATCCTGCATTAAACTTATATTTTGACCTCACTATTCAGGGGAACAGACACAGTCTTTATAGATTGGACAGCGCAAGTACTTCTATCATTTAAGCGGGTAGAACAAAAGTCATCAGGGCAGTTATTTGAGATTTGACTTACTAGTCATATGGTGCGTAGCGTCCTGGAGATGTTGTCCGACATGAGTTCCGCTCCGACTCTGCTGGGGTGCAGGCCATCAGCGCGAAAAAGCATAGGATGCTCCCAGAAAAGATTCCAATTATTAACAAAGAGCAGTTTCTGTTCTTTACACCATGACAATAACCATTCATTTAAAGCAAAAAGTCTACTGAACCTTTCGTGTCCTCGTCGATACGTGGGAAGCGGTCCTGACACGATGATCGTCGTCGCGGGCGATGTGCGTCGCACCGTCTCGATCAGGCTCCTGAAGTCCCTCTTCAGTGTCTCCGTCTGCCGCAGCTTGGTGTCGTTAACCCCCGCGTGAAGCACGACCGCTCCGGTGCTCTCGTCGCCCTTCAGGATCGCGGGTATCTGCGCAGAAACATCGAGAACTTCAGGATCGCGGGTATCTGCACAGAAACATCGAGGGAAACAGTGGGTGTGCACTTTGCCTTCAGCTATCGTAGCACGGACGTGCCGGACGATGGAGTCTCCGACGATCACAGCGTCGCGTTCCATCTCGCGGAGGGGAGCGGAGCGGTTCCGGGTGGAGATCTCGATTTTGACACTTGTAGTGGTATTTGATTCTGTGCTGTGATTAAGTGTATTTTTTTGCAGAGGAATTGCCATTATCTAGCGTAGTGTTAGTTCTGGCAGGTCACGTTAGTCAAGCTCGCATCAGCTGACTCTCAGCTGATCCCCATCAACCTATGGGAATACGACACCTATCTAAGCATTCATATATAAGGTCCCTCAGTACCATCAGCCGTTTTTGCATTGCTCAATAGCTAAT
>NW_015654037.1:1715-2007 GCF_001515625.1 Sinocyclocheilus rhinocerous
GGGGTATCGCTGCTCTCCCTGCTCTCATCCATGCTAGGCTGCATGGATGCACAGGGAGTTCTTGCCCAGAACAGAACCATACCGCCAATCCAAACTGTATGCTAATTGTCAATCATCCTTGACGATAGTGGTCCTGACAGAACTATATGATTGGGGAACCCTATGGTCTGTAGTGGGTTTTACTTTGTTTGTTTTGCTCCTTTTGTTTCTTTGCCTCTTCTGATTACCTTTTGTGTTCAATAAATTGTGTTGTACTTGCAAGGAAACACACTGTGGTTGTTGCCCTTCTTTA
>NW_015654038.1:0-3125 GCF_001515625.1 Sinocyclocheilus rhinocerous
CCGACGCAGCGTCTCGTTCCCTCGAGGAACCATGGTTACATACGTTAACCTGAGACGTTCTCTCCAGATTCAGACTGACACCAGTACACTCCAGTGTTTGATGGGATGGTAGAGCTGATTGTACATGTAGATTCTGTTTGTGATGCCCGGCGTAATGATGAACAATCTTTCAGCCGCCAACTCTCTGTGTATCTTCTCACTCTCCATCTATCAGAGTTACTCTGGTCCTCACAGCTCAGAGAGAGAGAGACAGATGTGAAGTGTTGAGTTCTGCTGGGACTGATGATCAGAGAGACTCGAGGAGAAACACCTGATGAATGTTTCAAAATAAATTAAAATAAAATAATGAACAAATAATAATAAAAAAACATAAAATCTCTCTTTTTAAAAAGGTAGAACATTTTGAATAGGCTTATTTAATTGTTTTCCTTCAGTTTAACTTATAATATTAATAACATTTGTTTTCCATAAACAACCATGCTTCAGTTTCAATGACCAACTTTCAATTAATTTTTGGAAAGAAACATATTGTTAAATAGAGAGGAATTTTGAATTCTGAAACTTACATTGTATTTTCATAGTACATCAAGCACTCAAAACACCAAGGAAAAATTGATTCCTTATGTGACACCAGATGCATCAATCATTGTCTCATGCACACTGATCCTGTTTAAACTCACCAGTGACCCATACTGGCTGTGTGTTGCTGTAGGTTGTTTTATAGACTGGATTTCCTCTCTCTGCTCTGCACACATAAACTCCTGTGTGATTTAGAGCAGCAGAACTGACAGTGTAGTTTCCTCCAGCTCCTCTGCTGCTGTCTGAGAGCAGCTTATAACGACTGCCGATGTAGTCTGTAAAAAGTGAAAGTGTAGAGTTACCTCAAGAAAAGAGGAGTTATATTTACATGAGACTTTTAAATTACCTTTGTTGGTATAATCAATGTATTCAGACTAGTTTATTTGTTTGATTTTTAATCTCTATAATATTTTTTGATGAAACCAGTTAATTCAGATGTTATCACATGAAGCACACTACATCTTACCTGATGAAACAGTTTTAGGTGGGTCTCACTGCTTGAAACCCGTGGAAGTTTAGGGAATTTAGTCATGCCCCACATTCCTAGTCTGTAATGCTTGGATTCAGACATATTAAACAATACGCCTGACTTTCATAAAACCAGTTAATTCAGATGTTAAGGCGTGAAGCACATTATATCTTACCTGATGAAGCATTTACAGAGAACCAGCTGAATGTCCAGCCTGTAGAGGAGCCGTGAACCTCACAGATCAGAGTCACTGGATCTCCTTCAGTCAACCACTTCTGTGGAGAAACACTTAAAACTGCTTGGGCTCTATCTGAAATAGAGAAATCACTCATTAATAACATGTTAAACGTGTGTGTGCTGTGCATGTATGAAGAGATCAAACTATCAGTGTAAATTATAACATTTTGAAATTTGTGCATTATGTAAGGTGCACAGTCAGAGTTGGTTTATGAATGTCTCTGTCAATATAAAATTGGCAAAAAGCACGAGTTATGACCATGTAATATTTAATAAGAAATTGGCTTTTTTTTATTTATAATCAAAGTACTTTATTAAATTTTTTTTACAACTGTTTTGTAACAGTGTAGACATGAAATATATTAGTCAAATTCATTCACCTTCAGTGTTTCCAGAGTGGATGTTTGAAATCAGCACTAAAAACACAAAAATCTCATTACAGTGTGAGCATGGAGCTGATAATATATATTATACATCAGATATATTTAATTCTTCTTTCTTTGCTTGTGAAATACCATACTTTTACTCTCAAATATTTCTCAGCTTCACAACACAAAAAATGTTTTATTTCTCCAAAGGTTTCTAAGGTTTTCTAATTTGAAGATTTACACAAGTTAATCACAGGTGTTTCCAGATAAGCACTGAAAAATCTGTTTGATATTTTATAATTTAGAGAACTTGAACTTGTTTAGGGAACTTGTTTAAGGAAGCAACCAGTGTGTTCACAAGCAGATGGATGAATTATGAATCTTCCTTCGTACTTACTAGTGAATATTTACTTAAAAGCATCAGACAGTAAACTGTGCAAAAGAAACCAACAGAACTGATTCTACAAACACCATTAAACAGCACAAATTCCAATGACTGAACAGAGAGACTGACATACAACACTCAATTTATCTTTTACAAACAGCAATATTTATCTGACGTTATAATATGCTTTCCCTTAATTGCTAAAATATGATTTTTACAAAGAAAATTGATTTAAAGTACATAATTATCATCAACAGACATGAAATGTTCCCTAAATTGTACAATGATATTTAATTGCGAGACTGAGGGTGAAAGAGGAAGCACTGGAAGATAAAACCATGTGAAAAAGTGCTCACATTAGATTTTGTGTTTGTGTGTGTATACGTGTGCATGCTTAAAGCAGAATGAAACTCAGCACAGACTTTTATTAGTGGTGTTTGCTAAGCATCAATATTACTATTGCTTTTGGGTTAAAGGTTTTTCATACGTCTCCAACTTTATTAGTTTTGCTCAATTGCTTGGATACTAACCCAGGTGAAAAAGAAATATATTTAAATTGTGCTTTTTCAGACATACTTACTATATTTAAATTTCTCCAAACTATTAACATTATTCCTGTTTCACAACTCTAAACACATATTTAGTATTCAACACCATGCGTTCATGTTCAGTAGTGTTCTAGAACCACCACAACTGGTAGTTCTTACCATGTGAACACTAGTATACAGCATTTTTTTCATGCCAGTCAGAACAACAGGATGTATATGTAACGGGGACTCTTTAGGTAGAACCAAGTGCGAGCTTTATTACACAAAAGGCATAGTCAAACAGGCAAGGTCAATATCCAGCAAACAATGTAATCCTAGGCAGAGGCAAAAGAGTAATCTAAAGGAACATTCGAGGGTCAATCCAAGTGAGCAGTCCAAAGTAATAAATGAACAAATCAATAAAACAAGGCTATGGCAAAGGCAAAGGCAAAGGCAATGGCAAATGAAAACGCTGGGCAGAGTCCACGACAGCAAACCAATACTTCACCATGTGAATGTGAATGAGTGCAACTTAAATAGTCCTTCTAATTGGAAACAGC
>NW_015654039.1:0-1304 GCF_001515625.1 Sinocyclocheilus rhinocerous
CGATCAGACCGGCTTCATTTTTGTTTTCAGAGTCCACTAAAGTATTGTCACCATGATGCTACGCTTCCAGCAGACCCAGCGTTCAAAAGAAAGAGAGGTATGAACTTTTTTTTTTTAGATCATTTTGTGATTATGGCTGACTGACAAGTACATATGTGCAAGCTTATGTTCATAACACATGTAGGGTAAGACGGGGCAAGATGCTCCACTCCCACCCTAATTTTCTTGATCATAGACAGCTTTTTTGTCATTTCATCTGTTTATCAACATTTATGAGATTTATTCAGATTTAGTCGAAACAGTTTTGATTTAGTTTTGTCACTGGAAAATAGTGATCTACGACTGTATTTTGACATTGTCTATTGAGCAAGTTGAAGTGAAGTGACGAAGTGACGTGACATGTGGCCAAGTATGGTGACCCACCTTCAGGACCTCAGACCAGCTCTTGTTGTCACGGAGGCCGGCAGAAGGGGAATGCCGTCTCTAAGCAGAGGATGGCCCACTGGATAGTGGATGCCATCACCCTGGCTTATCAGGCACAGGGTGTGCCCTGCCCGTTCAGGTTGCGAGCTCACTCAACTAGAAGTGTTGCATCCTCCTGGGCGCTGGCTCGTGGCGCCTCGCTGGCGGATATCTGTAGAGCTGCGGGCTGGGCGACCCCTAACACATTCGCTAGATTCTATAGCCTTCGTGTGGAGCCGGTATCCTCCTGTGTTCTCACCTCAAACGGGTAGAAGCACTGAGAGGCCCCGGCTTCCGGTCGGCTTGCAAAAACCACTCCAGAGAGTCCATATAGAAGACCCTGTTGAGCTCCTCCGTCCCCTCGGCAGCCAGACATGGCGGAGCGTCCGGCGCCAGGCCTTCACTCATTGAATCCTCGAGAACCGGTAGTAGGCTGGGGCCCATATGCAAGACCTAAGTCGTGGTATTGAAGGTGGAAGAGAGCGCTGTACATTCACTCCCCCCACCTACAATCCCTGCCCGTACGAGACTCGAACCCTGCAACCTTTGGGTTACAAGTCCAACTCTCTAACCATTAGGCCACAACGTTTACTTGCAACCAGTAAGCTGATAACTCACAAATATCAGCTTATTAAAATAACCAGTTTTCCCCATTTACATGCACATCAGTAACCTGACAATGCAAGTAAACTGAGTTTACATGACTTTATTAAGAAATCAGGTTATTTCCCTGTAGTGATGTCAAAACATAGCTAATCACTTGCGTATCTGACTCTAGTATTCCACATATCGTCAGATGTGATGTTAAAGGGGTCATATGATGCTGCTAAAAAGAACATTAT
>NW_015654040.1:0-895 GCF_001515625.1 Sinocyclocheilus rhinocerous
GACAATGAGTAGGTCCTGAGACGTGTTGTCTAGCCCCAATAGAGTAGGGGTAACTGTAGGGGTCTAAACAGAAATACTATTTAAAGAATGGTAAGCATGGGCGACCTATTAAATAGTATTAGTCATAACCTCTGGCTTATGATCAGACTGACGAGTTTGTGATCGTGGGACCCACGTAGAGCGGCCGACGTGAGGCACCCTGAGCGACATAGATTCCTAATGAACGAGTAAATATAAAGTAAAGAGTTAACTAGAATAACCAAATGTCAGAATAATAGCAATAATTAGAGACAGACAAACAACCAATTTGCCTTTCAACCTAAATTCGAGGTCATACTAAAATGGAGTCAAATTAGATAATAAAATGGAGTCAGATTAGAATTGAATTTAAAATCGAATAACTTTGTCGCTGAAAAAGCCGAACACGCAAGAAACCTTCAGCCACCACTGGATACCTTCCTTGGGCCAAGTGCGTGGACCTTACAATTTGTTGGTTTGTTTGTTTTTCATCTTGTTCTGTTTTGTTTGCCTAGAGACTGAACCTTTGAGGATCATCAAGGAAGGCTGAGTAATAGATTGACGACCCAAGCTGCCAAAGTCTTTAGACGATCACGCTGTCAACAATCTTTAGTTAGATCCTTTCCGGTGCCCCCACAACAATCATACACACCTTGCCATTCACGGCCGGCCGAGATAGTGTCTGGTCTACACTCCGCTAACTGTTTGTACTCATCAAACAGACCGAACATAGAACATATAAGTACTATAATTGCAGCCTGTTAACGCTGTAAGGACTTTCATTGGCCTTTTGTGCTGTCCCTCTCTCTCTCCTTCTCTCTTTTCACCAGTGAGCTCGACGACAACCTGAGCGACCTGATGTCACACGATCCTACAC
>NW_015654041.1:0-331 GCF_001515625.1 Sinocyclocheilus rhinocerous
ATATACATTCATTGCAAATTATGAAAATTAAAAAGTACTTTTTTTGTACTTTAGTTTGTATTTATTAGGGATGCACCGATAGGATTTTTTGGGGCCGTGTGATGGAAATGTTACGCCCCTTACCATATTGTGATGCCCTGTCCGGCCGTAGTGTAACATAAAACCATGTCTGCATTTGTGATCGGAGAAATTACAAACAACAAGTGCTACTCTACACTGCCCAAAAAACTCGCGTTTGAATCGTCAGTGGCAAATTCTTTAAATATAAAAAACGTACTTACGGTCTGTGAGTCAGAACAGCCGGCATTGTAGTCTACTCTACCAGGATCAG
>NW_015654041.1:749-1496 GCF_001515625.1 Sinocyclocheilus rhinocerous
TCCTCTTTTGGAAGGCCAACCAAAGTAGTTTCGCTTTCACAACGAAACACACAACGCTTTCACGACATGGCGGCGGCAGCAACAACAATACAACAGCAAGAATAAAAGTTACGCCTTCTTTCTTTGCGTGAACATTTGGGCGGCGTTATGCAAATCTTCCCACATCGTGACGTAGACATGTGGGGGCGTGTTAGAACTAGCCGTTTTAGGTAGGCGTGGTTAACTCTTAACTTTTATAAAGAATATCTCTTTGGATTTGAGACTTTAGTCTTTGCAAATTTACAGAACTTCTTTATGCACCAAGAGCTTGTAAACACTCCAAAGAGAAAGGAAAAATTGAAATCGCATCATATGACCCCTTTAAATACATATGAATCCTTCTTTATTGTAACAGACTTTATTATGAGTAATCTTCTAATTTGTTTAATTATACATTTTAATATTTTTTATAAGTTTAAATATGTATGAGATCTCCATTACCAAGACTCTTATTTTGACAGGTTTTCTAGTCTACGGAGCAGCTATATGGGTAATGAAAGCATGCAGTTCTTCAGATTTGAAGTTTGTCAGTTTATTAAGCACCCCCTGAAAAGGCATGAGATCCGTATATATTTGTTTACTGTTAGTTGTAATAAGTGTTTTGTGTAATTCGCTGTATGTTGATGATAATGCAACTGAGAGAGAGAGTTTAATGTGCACTTCTCGTGCTGTGCTTTGTTTAGCTCTTACGTTAATTAATAAACCATC
>NW_015654041.1:1849-1929 GCF_001515625.1 Sinocyclocheilus rhinocerous
TTTTAGTACTTTAGTTTGTATTTATTTATTTTTGTGTGGGGGAGTGGGGTTGAGTACCACCACTTCTTTTTTTTCTACTA
>NW_015654042.1:0-254 GCF_001515625.1 Sinocyclocheilus rhinocerous
ATATATATATATATGAATGAATATATAACAATGATTTTTCAGCAGCCATTACTCCAGTCCCCATGATACTTCAGGAATCATTATAAAATGTTTATTTGTTGCTCAAGAAACATTTGTTATTATTATCACTGTTGTGAAAATTTTGGGAAACCTTTTTAGGATTCTTTGTGATATTTTTAAGATTCTTTGATTAATAGTGAAGTGTACATATATATATATATATATATATATATATATATATTTAGTGCCTTGCG
>NW_015654042.1:768-1328 GCF_001515625.1 Sinocyclocheilus rhinocerous
TATATACAGTGCCTTGCGAAAATATTCATACCCCTTCATTTTTTTCACATTTTGTTAAGTTGCTGCCTTATGCTAAACTGCTTTAATTGACTTTTTTCCCACATCAATCTACACTCCATACACCATAATGGTAAAGCAAAAAACAGGTTTTTAACATCTTTGCAAATTTATTAAAAATAAAATAAAAAATAAAATCTGGGACAGTTGAAATTTAGCTCAGGAGCATTCATATTTCTTGTAGATGTTACTACACTTCGAGTGAAGTTAACCTGTGGCAAATTCAATTGAATGGGTATGATTTTTAAAGGCACACACGTTTTAATAAAAGGTCTAACAGCTGATAATGCATATCAGAGCAAAAACCAAGCCCTGAGGTCAAAAGAACTGCCTGTAGAGCTCAGAAACAGGTTTGCATCAAGCCACACATCTGGGGAAGATTTCAGGAAAAAAATCTGCTTCATTGAAGGGTCACAGAAGCATGTAGTCTCTGTTACCCTTAATGGAAGAAGTTTGAAACAACCAGGACTCAATTAATGGAGAAGGGCCTTGTCTAGACTGGT
>NW_015654042.1:2064-39182 GCF_001515625.1 Sinocyclocheilus rhinocerous
TTTTTTTTCTAAATAAATAAAATAAATATGGGATTATTATTAGTAGTTGTAGTATTATTAGATTTATAAATAATATAATATAAAATACTATTATTCAAAGCATAAAAAAGTTATTCGAGACTCTCCGGCCTCCCCTTTTCCATTTAAAATTTCCATTTAATCAAAAAATAAATAAATAATATAATAAAAATTTTTACTCAAATATTCTCCTTCCTTGTGATTTAATTCATCTGCCCCAGAAACTCTCATACTATTGAAATCTTTTTTGTGTGTCAGAGACAGAGTTGTGTGGTACAGCTTGGTGTGATGTATAGAGTGGGTGTTGTTACCTTCTATTCAAGGAGTTTGTTGGGTAGGAGGTGGATGAGTCATGTGCAAACAATTATAACCAATTTTCAGTCGCTAAGGAACAAGGGGAAAGTGTCCTCTCTGCTTTAGTTTGTATGAGTGTGTTTTGCATCTTTCCATCTTATGCCCCTCTTCACTTAATTTATAAACCATTCAATAATTATCCACTGCAATCTACCCGGAGCTCGGCGAGTGAGATAAGTTATGCTAATGTTGCTATTTGATTCACATTCTTTATCATTGATATAATCCACAATGACAGCTAAAGATGAAGCAGTGTCACTGAGAAATAAAGTGGATCTGGCTTGTTCCGGTAGGTTGCCGCTGCAAGAAAATCTTTGAATAAGTGCATCACAATCTGCTGCGTGTGCATTTTTTCCAGAAATGTCCATCCCGCAAATATGCCAACAGATATTGCAAAGAGTTTGCTCTAAGTATAGAAACTCCTGTTTCATTCAGGATTGGGCTTATACAGTAGAGGTGCTGCTGGGTATCTACTAGACAGATCCATGGAAGTTTCTTATAAAATATTTGCGCTTCGGCTTCACTGTTTGTTATGCTGTCCTAAAATTCATGACAATTTTATTGTCTCTTATGCTCAGCAAAACTGTATTTATTTTAATAAAAACACAGTTAAAACAGTAATATTGTAAAATATTATTACAATTTAAAATAAATATTTTCTATTTTAATATATTTCATAATGTATTTTTTATGTCATGTAAAGCATGTTTCAGCAGTCATTACTCCAGTGTCACATGATCCTTCAGATATCATATACTGATTTGCTGCTCGAGAAACATTTATTATTATCAACATTGAAAACAGTTATTCGGTTTGTGGAACTGAATGTTTAAAAGCATTTATTTTATTTTTATTTTTTTTGTATCAGTGCAAGTCTTTACTGTCACCTTCAATCAATTTAATGCATTCTTGATGAATAAAGTATTAAAATATAAATTTCTCTGAAAAAAATTACTGACCCCAATTTTTGCACTCTAGGTCTTATAGACCAGACAAAAGAACACTTGATTTCCCAGAAAGCCATACCTGTTTAACTGCAATTCATTAAATTCCAGGTCCTGTCATTCCAAATCAAATTCCAAATCAACTTTGAGTTGAGCTGTCTTTTCTTTTGCAAAAACACGTACTGTTAAAATAACAGCCAAATGAAAATGCTAAGCCATTACTCACACTCATAGCATCAAGAGCCTGTTCTGAGGTGTTTTTGGTGGGCTGTAATGGCATTATAGTTGCATACAGCCTGAATACCAACTAAGTCAAGCACCTGACCTTAGACCCGATCTCACAACTGTTTTGTGTGCCTTAGCGTGCATGCACCTGTGTGTGCATGAGGTAGTGTGTGTTTGCAGAGAAAGCTTGACCTTTAAGCAAGTCAGGGGGGAATGAAAGCAATCTTGCAAGGTAAATTACCTGTCAAAACTTCAACTTTAACTTGTGGGAGAAAATGAAACAGCTGATCCATTTTATCTAAAACATGCAGCTGTTCGTTTGCGTCTGACCTGTTTCTCGTTCTCGTCCTCTAGTTGCAAGCGCTGTTGGATGCAGTTTCTGGCCTGTAGGAAGGCCTTCCTTTGGGCGCGCTCAGTAAGGACTCGAACAAACACACCCGACAGATTCACACCGACCAGCAACACTGCATTTGCTACCAGCTACGAGAACACAGAGAGAGAGAGAAAGAACAGGGTTTGTGTGACAATCTCTGTTTATCAGACCATGGTGAAGGATTCTGACATTTAAACAACATTCACCGACTGAATACGAACTTTCAGTGATTAGGAGTGGCATACTGGTAAGTGTGTGTGTGTGTGTGTGTGTGTGTATGTGTGTCTCTGTGTGCAAAACAGGGGCAAAGAGCAAAACTAGCTTGAAGGAGAGATGGAAACAGATGCCGAGAACGGGGGCAGCGGGTTCATTTTTTTCAATCCATCCTGAGATGATAAACTCGAGTGCGGAGACGGACACCAACCCCCCACGCTAGATAGCCTGAGAATCTCTATGGATTAGCTCCTGTGACCGAAAGAATCAGCAATTGCCTGGCTTTTGAGACACGTCCCTTCAAACAGGCGCCTATTAAGGGCTTTGTATTGTTCATTCATAGAGCAACAGAAAATTAGATTACCCAGAATCCATTCAACTGGTCTATGCATTTTTTTAACAGGCCCTTTGTAAATGAAAGTGAAGGCCATTTGCTGAATAGCACACAGCAGTGGCATTATTACAAATCCTTAGCAAGGTTATGAGGCTTATAAATTAGGTAACAAGGCTAATGAACAATGGGGTCTAGGGAAGCCTGTTTCCGCCACAGAATGAAAAAATAAAAAAGGTAATTGTGATTTTTTTTATCTGACAATTCAGACTTCTTTCTCACAATTTTGAGTTTATATCTCGCAATTGAAACTTTTTTTTTGCAATTCTAAGAAAAAAAGAAATACGAGATATAAACTCAGAACTGAAAGATATAAACTTTCTCTCTCTTTTTTTCCTCAGAATTCTGAATTTACATCTCGCAATTCCCCCATGGAATAAAAAAGGTAATTGCGACTTTTAACCTCATAATTCTGACTTGTTTCTTGCAATTGCGAGTTTATATCTCACAATTCTGCACTTATATGCTGAGTTTGTCTCTCATAATTCAGACTTTTTTCCTTGCAATTCTGAGAAAAAGGAATTGAGAGATATAAAACTTGCAATTTTGACTTTTCTTCTCATAATTTGAGTTTTAGAAGTCAGAATTTTGAGATATAAACACAGAATTCCAACTTTCTTAATTTTTTTTGTTTTTTTTTTTATTTCAGAATTCTGAGTTTACATCTTACCATTCAGGCTTTTTTTGCCACAAAATAAAAAATAAAAAAATGTAATGGTGACTTTTTAATCTCACAATTCACTTTTATTCTCAGAATTGTGTTTATATCTCACAGTTCTGAGACTATATCTTGCAGTTCTGTGTTTATATCTTGCAATTCTGAGTTTATATATCACAATTCTGCATTTATATCTCATAATTCAGATTTTTATTCTCACAATTGGTTGTTTATATCTCACAGTTCTGAGACTATATCTTGCAGTTCTGTGTTTATATCTTGGAATTCTAAGTTTATATCTTACAATTCTGCTTAGAATTGCAAAACTCAGAACTGCGCAAAAAAAAAAGTCATAATTGTGAGATAAAAAGTCACAATTATCTTTTTTATTTATTTATTTATTTTTAATCCATTGGTGGAAACAGTCTTCCACAGTGGCCAGCTTGGTTAACTGGTATAGGCTATTTATTGGTAATCATTGATCAAGGCATTAAAGTCATGTGATTAGCTTATAGGCAGCTGACCATCCTGTATTTTAATCCGTGATGTGCACCAAGGTTACGCTCTGACAGTCTGAGTGAGAGGTTGTGAGAAAAAACAAAACTCATTAACTCAGCATGTGAACGATGACACGTGTCTAGATGTGAAGTGTTCTTTAAGTTTGCAGAGCAATAATGAAATACTGTATATGCTGTGTGCTATGCAATGCTGCTGTTTTAATGTGAAGTGGCACGCTGATATTTTTAGATCAGGTGTTTTTAATGAGTTTATGTCGATTCTCTTTGCTTAAGGTCTTTTGAGAGTTTTGATTGGATTTTAGGCACTCTATCGGTCTTTTCGATGAAATCAAGGCTTAGTAGGTCACCAAATCCAGTCCCTGTTCTCAAAGGCTTGATTTTTGATGATGGAAGCTGCAATTCCTGTGTGAGTGTTTGTCACAAACATCATTTAGCATCCAGCGAAGATGTAGTGAGACATGTGAAACTGTCACGGCGTTCTGTAAATCAGAGGCGTAGAGGTTACGTGCTGAACTGAAATGTGTCATTTTGTCTGTCCGCCAGATTAAACGAAAGGTCAATGCATACAAATACTCTCCATATTAATATCATGAGACTTGCTCTGTTTACAGCCTCACTCCTTTCATTTCAACTTTCTTGTTCTGTTTAGATTTCCTCTGCTTAATGTCTCAGAGACCCCACTGATGTATGTATAACAATAATAGCATCTATGGCATCTATTTCAGTAATGTTGTTTCTGTTTTGAATCAATGTGACCTCAGCAAAAACACATAGCAAACATAAACAGCTGGCAGAAGAGTATCTCTACAGTGTCAAAAATTGAAATTCTGTCATCACTTACTCACTCTCATGTCATTCTAAACCTGTATCACTTTAATTGTTCTGCGGAACACAAAAGAAGATATCTTGAAGAATGTAAATAATCAAATAGTTTTGGTTACCATTGGCTTCCTTTGTACAGACATTTTTTCAAAATATATTTTATCTTCTGCAGAAGAAAAAAAAAGTCAATGTTTTGGAATGACATATGGATAAATGATGACAGAATTTACATTTTTGGGTGAACCGTCTCTTTAAGTATCAGCCTGATTCTTAAATGTGAGGTATTTTTTGAGCTATGAAAATGACCTAGATGGAAACTAAAAAGAAGAGGTTTTCAGGTCTGTCTGAAAGGTCTGTATGAAAAAGTCAGACCCCAAACAGAACATGAGGTTTACTATGTCAAATGTAAAACAACATTTAAAATGTTTAGAAATTTTACAATGGATTTTTTTAACAATTTTGTGGTAAAGGTAAATCTCAATAACTACACTCATACATGCTGTTCCTGGCCAATTTTTGTCTGAAACATACTGAAAACACTGTGATATCACACTCACAGTTGTGCTGTAGTACTGAATATCAGACCTGCAGCCCTGTGTTTATGGCCAAAGCTGTGCTGACATTTAGCACAAGAGCACTCTTGCACATGTGATTATGCTTAATTGTATCACTATGATGCTGGCTGGAAGAAAATTTATTTAAGGGAATAAGGAGTATAGTCCCAGTCAGAGGAAAACTTCAAATGAAAACTAAACGAAAGCTCTATTTATTCTGAATATATTTTTTTGTACACATCTTCATAAATCTCCAACTGGCCAATCATGTATATAAATAAATTATTCAAACTAAAGGTTATTCCACTATTGGGTATTAGAGTCCTTTGTTGTTGACAGAAAACAATACAGTATGCAGTCGTCTCACAGTAAAATTATGACTGCTAAAGTTAATAAAACACATTGATTAAATAAGTGTATAGAATTTTTACGCTAATTTTGGCATAAAATCGACAGCTGTGCAAGCTGTTGAAATATCTAAATTTCAGTTTTGATATTCTTCATTAAATCAATGTTGGAAGTGATTTAAAACCCACAATGACGCTTATTTTTGAACATTATCAAATAGTTCCACATTCTGTTTGATTTGTGTGGTTTATTTTTTCATAAAAGAAGTTCTGAGAGGTTTCTGGCTGACTGCTTCTCTAGGAGCTGTCCATCCTCAGTGGTGCTGAAGTCAAACTGGCCTTTGTACGCTCTTCACGCAACCTGTGTGCGTGCACAGCCCTCATGCTCCACCAAGCGCACTATTCGCTAGTGCATCGCCCTATATGACACGCCAAATACAACAAATGCGAATTGTTCAGGGAAGGAATGTCCGATGATACAACTTACCGGTGTCCACACGCGAGGTTTACGCGCCGTTACCGATGTCGCCGTCACGATGAAATGCGACGCAGCCACCAAGATGCCGAACAAAACCGCCAAGAGCGTCCTGACCGGTAGCAGAGAGTAGGCAACAAAAATAACGAGCATCAGCTGCCAGACACCTTGCTCAGGTGTTGTGCTCGGTGCGTCAGGCCCCTGCGCGCCCTGCGTCCCGTGACCCAGCACGAGAGGAAACGGGCAACAGAGCAACGCGAACGTGAAGCTGAAGAGCAGCGCGAGCCGCGCGATCTGCTGCAGCTGCGTGACCTGCAGATATTTGACGTTGGTGACGATGAAGAGCGAGGTGAAGATGACGCAGTGGACCGGGTGCGAGCCCTTGGACACGGTGAAGCGCGAGCCGGCGGACAGCAGCTCCACGAGCGCCAATGCGGACGCGGCGAGGATGAGGATGGCCAGCGCTTTGAGCGTGGCGGTCTGCTCGAGCTTCAGGTTGTACTTCTGGAAGAGAGTCTCGAGCTCGTTGCAGTCAAACTCGCGCTCGCACGCGGCGGCCAGGCAGCGACTTTTCCTCTGCCACGTGCGGACTCTGGGAAACGGAACTTCGTCCATAGCGGGGCCATTCATGCAGCCAGAGCTCCTCTTCACAAGCACCGCATGTCCTGCACTTGTTGTCGCGGTCCGGGCAGCAAGAGACGGGCTTGCGCACACTGACCCCAGCGCGAGACTGTATCTAATCCGCAGCACGCGCTGCCACCATCCACAGGTTGGTGACTGTTGTAACCAGCGCAGACAGCACCCGCCTCCTCTTTTCTCTCCCTCGCTCTCTCTCCTCCCTCCTCAAGGCGGTCTCCAGGGAACAGACCACCCGTAGCGTTTGTTCGGCCCCAGAAAGAGGTTAACATCGACCACGCAGAGTCGGGACTCCCCTCTCCGCATCCCACAGCTGCATCTCAGCGCCGCGGCCGGATCACGCATGCGCAATGTCAGCGCGAGATTGAGAAACCAGGCACGTCTCCCAGTCCTCAAAAAAAGATAAGACAAGACAGCAGCGCAGCTCTGACAGGGCTCGTCTTAAATGGAAAAACGGTGAGCAGTAGGGCGCCTCCGTGTATGACGCTCGTGTTTATGAAACGAGCGAAATATGTTTTCCTTTCGACTCGCTAAAACAGAAATAGCCCAGGAGTCTCCCCGCCGCGCGCCTATAAATAGCATACTGATCAGTGGCCTTTTAATTAAGCACTTTAATTCCAGCTCGAGCCTTTGTTTGGAGTGCCGTTACCGATCCGGAGGCGGAGCAGGTGCTGCGGATTACAGATCACATTCATTTTTTATTCTCGCGCATCTGCGGCTAAATTGATTACTGCCGGGTGCCTAAGTGGATTTTTACGTTGGGACAATGGGGTTGAGGAGGTGTGCCCGCTCCTCCATTCATGATGAGCTTCTGTTCACTTGGATGCTGTTAAATAGCCCGTCAAGAGAGCGCTCGAGTCCCGCTCGGACCTTAGAATAGAAACAGACTAAGGGCGCTGTTAGGGCCCCTGACAACTTTCAAAACACATAAACATAAGCGTTATTGCTTTTTAGTTAGTCATACCAAAAACAATAACTGGTCACACCAAAAAATTTAATAAAATAAATAACTTTTACAATAAAGTTAAAAAAAAATTATTTCACTCAATTTTTGATTCACGAGTTCACAGTTCACACCACAACTAATAACAGTACAGAGAAGTGAAATCCTTGGAATCACTTGCAGAGCGAATTTTTTCAGGCTGATGAATGATTAAAACATTGACAGCCAATCAAACATACGAATTTAAACTGTGCATTGTTAAAATAAATCTAGGGTCCACTGGTGTGTACGCTAATACAGTTACCAATTTACCATTATAATTTTCGTTTTGGTGTGAAACAGCCTTTAACTACACAACGTACTGAATGTCAGCAGATCCACAACTCCACTCCGGGTTTTCCATTTCTTGCTCCTCGAGCGAAACCCTACTCCGAGTTCACTCTATAAATTTGTTAAATGTGAAATTAAATCACGTTTAAACTATTTTCATAGAGTTTTCTCAACACGTATTTTTAACGAATTTTCAGTCGCCCATTCGCTCACATTCACCCTCTCTGTCATAAATTTTTGTCAAAACGTTTGGACTTTTGCTCATCTGGCAATATTGTAAAATTTTTCTCTCATTCATTCTGACTGTATATATATATAGTATTTATATAAGTGTTTACATGAACAAACATATACCGGTTATCTTATGCTTAATAACCCAACATCACATAAGGTCATGTAAACAGCTTAAACTGTGTTCAAGTGGTTCACAACTGGAAAAAAGCTAGGCTATTTCAAAATCTCAGAAACGTGGTTTTGTGATCTGATTTCCAAAATGCCAGTTAAATCACAAAATCATGCAAAAAAGTCAGTGGTTCTGCTGTCTATTCAGGGCCCTTAAACATGTCCCGAAGCATCAGAATCCCCTGAAGCAGACAAATAACCCAGAATCATCTTGTTTTAGAAGCTCAGGATTAGTAGGCATCAAAAAGACATCATTCAATCAAACCGTGACACCAAAGAGGAGGTTAGACGTGTTAAAGGGGTCATATGATGTTGCTAAAAAGAACATTATTTTAGAAAGGAAAACTTGAAATCGCATCATATGACCCCTTTAAAATACTGAATTGTGTGCGGGTTGTGTGGCAAAGGAGCATGCTTGTATTATTTATGAGCACTTGATTAAACATGACTGCATTGTGCTGTGCTGAGTATGATCTGTAACTTTATATCCATCTGGCTGCTCCTCAGATTTATCGTGAAGAAGCTGTTTATGCTCAGTAAATTAATTTCAGATAAGCCGAGCTGGCACTCAACAGAACGGTAACTGTCATAACTATCACAATACATAACCGTTAGCACCTCTGAGGGATCCATGAGTCTCATAAATGGGATAATTAAAGGCTGGCATCAAATCAGGCTTTGGAGGGACTTGTAAGTGAAGTACACTTACAATTTATGACATTAGGCCTCCTTCATTGGCATTGACTTGCAGAGTGACAGGGCGGTTAGAAGTTATTTTTGTCACTTCCTCAAAAACGCTTTCAGTTCATGTGTATTTTTGGAGCATCTTGCTTGTATGGCCTGCTTTTGATCGCACAGCATGCAGCAGATGCCCTTGATGGCTGGTAGAGATGTCCCAGCACTTATCCTCATGAAAACTCTGTAAATATTATAAATTAAATCTAAACCCCTACTGTGCCTTTTCGGCGTATCAGGTATTGCTGTTTTGTTTGTCAAATCTATTTTAGACTGCTTTCATTTACTGTTACAAAAACATATTCACTGTCTTTCACTTATTTTCAACTGACTACTTTTAAACTTGTTCATTTAACGTAATCTACTGTATATATCGATATGTACTTGTGATTGATTTATGTTGGTTACTATATTGCACTTTTTACACTTGTGTATTTGCTGTTTGCTAGAGGCGTTTGAGTGATTGATTTTTTGAAAGTTTTATTGATCCTCTGTCCACATCTTACATAGATTCATCTGATGAAAAACATTTCCAACTAAATCTGAATAGTGCAATTAAGGTAAACCAACAGCATGAAATTGCATTTAAATTTTCAAAGTACTCTCTAACGTACAATGAAATTAACATCAGACATGCACAGGAGAAATAGTTATTAATTGGGGGCAACAGGTCAGGCACATGTGGCTCTTTCTGTTTTTTTATCCATTGATTCACTCATCAATCCAGGTCTGTTGACATGGGGGGATAATCGGGAACTCGAGGGGGGTTCAAAAACATGGTTTTCATAAGGGGTCCAGCCTTATAATTGTAATTACTCTGGGGCCGGAGAATTCATGCAACTGCTTTAGGCTCTGTTTTTTTTTTTTTTTTAGAAATTAATACTTTTTTCAAAAAAGATGCATTATAATGATCAAATGTAACAGTTTTAACATTTATAATGTTAAAAATACATTTATATTCTAAATAAAAGCTGTTCTTTTGAACTTTCTATTTGTCAAAATGCCGAATAAAGTGTATTATGGTTTCTACAAAAATGCTGAAGCATTTTCAACACTGATATTAATAATAAATGTGTCTTGAGCAGCAAATCAACATATTAGAATGATTTCTGAAGGATCATGTGACACTGAAGACTGGGCAAATTCAGCTTTGCCATTACAAGAATACATTGCATGTTAAAATATATTAAAATAGAAAACAATTATTTCAAATAGTAATAAAAAAAATTCTCAAAACATAATGACTTAATTCTCGAAATCTAATGAGTTTAATTTCAACATTTTATCTCAAATTTTTTCTTGAAATTTAACAACTTTTTTCTCAAAATTTTACGACTGTAATCTCGAGATGGTTTTATTTTTTTTATTATTTCTTGGCCCTAATCCTCTTCCGTAGTAATCTTTAACATTTTAATAAGTAACTGTAATTTAATTACACATTTTTTCTCAGTAACTGTAATTGATTAGTTACATTTATTTTGTAATTAAATTACATAACTCAGTTACATGTAACTAGTTACTCCCCAACACTGCAATTAACTAAGGATTTACCTCCAAGAGACAGTCCACAAATAGAACATATGATAGATGACATTTTATATTTGACGACAATTACCCATGTTGCAGAACAGATGTTTCGGAGCCATGGTTTCTATGACCATATGAATTTTTCTCCATCACATTTGTCATATTTATTGTCCCTGACTAGAAAAACGATGCTGCGCGTTCGCGAGACCTTTGTCTGCGATTTTACAACACTTCGCCCTCTTGTACGAGAGAGAAAGACTCAGCTAATGCTCGTGTCACCATGCCAGTCTTAGACGCAGCAGGAGCTAAAAATGGACAGATAAGCAAGGGGGTGGGGAAAGACGCAACAAAAAAGAGAAGCGAGAGAGAGAGGTCCCCTGCTTCTACACCATCCTGTTTTCACAGATTAGCTTTTTATTGATCTACCTCTCACCTGCTCCCTCTCTCAATTTCTCCCGTACACGCAGACACGCTCTCTTTGAGCGCAGTTTCCTACTGGTGGCAGCAGCCCTGCATTTTTAACACGCTCACACACACATATGCTAACACAATTTTCCTTTTCATCTGTGTGTATTCCTCTCTGGCAGGGCCTTTGTGAGTAGAGAGACTCTAAGAATAGCAGTCAGTCAGATGAACACCTCAGAACGTCTGCTTCCAAAGGAGTTCCGCTGCGCGTTTCTGTGTGCGTGCTTGTTTCTGGAGTAAGAGAGACAGCAGAGAAATGAGAACAGACAGCTTTACACGCAACAGTCTCCTTGCATTATATTTGGATAGTAACAACACACATACATATGCACACGTACGCTCAAACAAAACAGATATGCACACGCAATGACAGCTTGCAGTTTGGACCCTCCGTTCCACCTCCTAGTTGGTGGGCAGGGATTGCGTTTCCATAGTAACTGAAAAGGGGAGCTCCCCAGGCCCCTCCTATGTGCCCAACTGCTATAAGTTCACCATGGACGCAAACGTGCAAATATTTTCTTGCATTGGCGAGTCGTTTTTTCTTAAAAACCTGAAAAAGACAAATAATATGATTTGAATTACAAAACTGCAATTACGAAATGACATTTATGTGGGTATTGCGAAGTTGTGTATACACAAACGCTAAAGCGAACAAGTCGCAATTTTCCAAAATATCAAAAAGAACTTTTAAAGTACCTTAATAAAAGGGTCAGATGACCCAGAAACTTCCTGCTGGTTTCCTGTGACTAGACACGGGTCACTTCCTGTTCTGAAGCTGGGTGAAAATGTCTGATTCGGGGATGAGTCACGCAGTGCTTGCCCTTTATAGAACATACGCACATCAACTCATAAACTCACAGCTTGTGAGTTACCTAGCGAAGATGTGATAGCCTATTTTGTGTGTTGATAACCCTGCCTAAGCTGATTTGCTGGTCTTGGCCGGTTTAAGCTGGTCTATACAGCTAGTCTAGATGTGTTTCGTGGTTTGGTAGTGTGTTTTGAATGGTTGCTGGGGCGTTTCTAAGGTAGTGGTAGTTGTTAGGGCATTGCTAGGGCTTTGGTAGTGTGTTGGATGTTGTCAGGACATAGGTGTTTAGTTTTGAGTGCTTGCTATGGTATTTATAGGTTGTTTGTGGTTAGCAGGGCATTGTTAGAGGTTTGGCAATGTGTTCTGGGTGGTTCCTAGGGTTTCTAGGTGATTTCTAGGGCATTGCTAGGGTGTTGGTGGTTGTTAGGGTATTTCTACAATGTTGGTTATTATTAGGGCATCACTAGGGTTTTACAACTGTGTTCTGGGTCATTGCTATGGCAATCATAGGGTGCTGGTGGTTGTTAAGGCATTGCTAGGGGTATGGTAGTATGTTTTGGGTGGTTGTTTGGGCACTTCTACGGTGTTAGTTATTGTTAGGGAATCACTAGTGTCACGACACACACACAAGGATAACCGGAACTAAGGAGCGAGGAGACGAGGAATATACAAAACAGTCTTTAAAGGAGTCATATGATGCGATTTCAATTTTTCCTTTCTCTTTGGAGTGTTACAAGCTCTTGGTGCATAAAGAAGATCTGTTCACGTAACGAGTAGACTAGACAAAAAGGAAACTGAACAGGCAGGAACTTAAATACAAGGGTAATGAATAGAACACAGCTGAACGGAATCATAATTAAACTAAACAAGGACAGGAAAATTACCAAATAAGGAAACACAGAAAGGCACGAGGAGCAAAACACACACAAAACACGTGGTTACGGGGTCATCACTAGGGGTTTACAACTGTGTTCTGGGTGGTTGCTATGGCATTTATAGGGTGTTGGTGGTTGTTAGGGTAATTGCTAGGGGTTTGGTAGTGTGTTTTGAATGGTTGCTAGGGCGTTTTTAGTGTGTTTGTGGTTATTAGGGCATTGTATAGGTTTTGCTTATGTGTTCTGGGTGGTCACTAAGCAATTGATAGGTGGTTCCTAGGGCATTGCTAGGGGTTTGATAGGGTGTTTGGGGTGGTTGATAGGGGCGTTTCTAGTGTGTTTGTGGTTGTTAGGGCATTGTTACAGGTTTGCTAGTGCGTTCATGTGGTTGCTAGGCCATTGATAGGTGGTTGCTATGCAATTACCAGGGCATTACTAGGATGTTGCTGGTATTAGGGCATTTCTAGGCATTTGCTAATGTTTTCTAGGGGGTCGCAAGGCCATTGATAGCTGACTCCTAAGGTTTCTGGGTGGCTGCTAGGGCATTGCTAGGGGTTTGGCAATGTGTTTTGAATTGTTGCTAGGGCGTTTCTAAGGTAGTAGGCCATTGATATGTGGTTGCTATGCAATTACCAGGGCATTACTAGGATGTTGCTGGTATTAGGGCATTTCTAGGCATTTGCTAATATTTTCTAGGGGGTCGCAAGGCCATTGATAGCTGATTCCTAAGGTTTCTGGGTGGTTGCTAGGGCATTGCTAGGGGTTTGGCAATGTTTTGAATTGTTGCTAGGGTGTTTCTAAGGAAGTGGAAGTTGTTAGGACATTGCTAGGGGTTGGTAGTGTGTTTGGGGTGGTTGCTAGGGTGCTTCCAGGATGTTTGCTGTTTTTAGGGCACTGTTGGGGATTTGCTAGTGTGTTCAAGTGGATGCTAGACCATTGATAGGCGGTTGCTATGACGTTATTAGATTGCTGGTGGTTATTAAGGCATTTCTAGGGGTTAGCTAATGTGTTCTGGGTGGGTGCTAGGCCATTGGTGCGTCACTTCCTGTTTGTTGCTGCCGTGTGTTTTGAGTTTGAGCTCCGTCAAGTTAATTCTTTGTCGTCTAATTTTTTATCTTAAAATCAATTTTATACACCATCATTTTCGTTTCTATAACGTGTGAATATATCCCCTATCGTATTCTACAATTGATTTTTCCGTACATTTCTGCCATATGTACATTAATTGACAGTCACCACTGATAAGCTACCACTAAATATTGTAGAAACTTAATTTGCTGTAAAGTTGCTTTGCAATGATTTGTATCGTGAAAAGCGCTGTACAAATAAACTTGACTTGACTTGACTTGACTTCTGTGTGATTTTTAGGGCATGGCCAGGGTGTTGTTGGTTGTTAGGGCATTGCTAGGTGTTTGTTAGTATGTTTTGGGTGGTTGCTAGGGCATTTCTATAGTGTTGGTTGTTATCAGAACGTCACTAGGGGTTTACTAGTTGCTGCGTCCCAATTCGCATACTATCCGTCCTAAATAGTATTCAAAATTAGAATTAGTGTGTCCCAAATCGTAGTATGTTAAAATGAGTATTCCAAAGGTACCCAGATGGTTTACTACATCCGGTAGAAATTAAAAGTGCAGATCCGTGCACACAAATATTGCCCACAACCCATTAAGCGCTGGATTAGGATTCAATTAGAACTACAAACGTAAATATAAAGTGTTAATAAAACTACAAACATGGCGGATATGCGAGACAGACAGACAGACAGGTAGAGAAAGGGGGTTGAGTGATAAATAATCAATATCTAACTTGATAAAAAAGTATTTATTTAAAGTTATCTATGTTATATTTCATCTGCACTATTTCATCAACAACATTGTGAACTTTTATGAAGACACGTTTGGTCATTAACTTTTAAATGCATCATTATGCAAACACACAACGAGAGTTCTCGGCATGATAGACCCGCAACCACCCTGAAACCAGCTAACAGACAAAACTGATCAGGCTGGGAGACAGACTAAGACCGGCAAACCATTTTAGGCTGATGTTGTTCATTACGAAGAGAAAGTCAAATCCATCGATGAATTAGCTTCCTCAGCTCTTATTTGCTGTGTGAGTGCTTAGGAGCTGGTGGGTTTGTGCTCCAGGGACATATTTCACTGTGAGTGTTGATTTGTGTTATAATGTGTTTGCAGCCCCACAAGAGACATTAGCTAATCCTAGCTGTGAACATCAGAAACACGACCCATAATCTCGCACTTTAGCCACCTACAAGCCACGGCTAAGGCAAACACTCCACCCACACAACAAAGACATTTATCACTTCACAACTTTTCCAAAGGGACGATGAATAGATTTAATCTTTGTATATTCACCGTTTGCTAATTCCCTTGTTCTACAGAGTCACTGTATACTCACTAAAATGATTTTTCTTTATTAGCATCCAGCTTGTATACTCCACCTCCACTTTAAGTGAATCTCAAAAGAGTACTTGGAGACAAATTGCCAGACATCAAACAGCAATTAAAAGTTTTTATTGAGTTCATAATTTTGTGTTGATGGGAAATGTGGGAAGTTTATTATTGCTGCATTCTGTTCAATTCAGATGTGGGATATTTCTACTTGAGAGAGATTACTTAAAAGCATATAACGAAACAAAATGTCTATGCTAGCATTTGTTTTTCAGATGTACAGTTATCAGCAGAGAGGATCATATTCGTGTTTTACACACCTGTCTCTGTAAACACTGGCTAAAAATATTTTTATTATCATGAAATCTAGGAACTTTGATTTATTGATGCATTTTATTTGTTTAAAGGTTAATGATTATGAGCAACTGTGCACATCTCCCTGGGTGCCGTTGTCTTCATGTGACATAATACAGAGAAACTGGACAAGAAACTGGCATAACTTGGACCAAATATTTCAGCTTTATTTTAAGTAATGAAAGTTATTTTTAAGAGTCCGGAAGTCCAAGAGAAGATTCCAACTTTACTAGTTTTTTTTAGTGGGAAAAAAAAGCATTATTTGTGGATAATTTTGTCAATCTCAGATTAACGGAGCCTACATCAATCAAATTAAAAAATAAATACAAAACATGTGCTAACTGATAGAAAACAAGTTGATAAACCTTATTTTCAGTGTGGAAGTAAGCTGTTTTCTGTGAGTGTGCGAGACTTCTACTTCATTAAACGCTATAGGGAAATAACAAGAAGAATAACAAAGTGCAGTAAATAGTAGAATTGTTTGTGTTACAAACCAGTGTGTTTATAATTAAGACAATACATTAAAATACTATGGTAAAAAATTACAGTTTGCAGTTTCAACCAGCATAACGATCTGTTTTGTACAGCTAAAAATAGATGTGAATGACAGTGAATGACACTGGAAGCTAGACACATTAAATTTACAATGGCTGTGGCTGTTCTTACGTGAAAAATAAGGTGGATGGAGTGGTGCAGATATGACATAAGAACCTGGAAGGCTAATTCACCGCTGGTTCCTTAGGCAGGTTTCCTATTAGGTTTAATAATGGGGGTTTTCAATTTATGAGAAAAATAAAGCCTGTGGTAAAAAATAACTTTGATACTTTGATGTTTTGTTCTACAACGTAAACTGCACACACCCATACCAAAAATGTAAATTTAGCAGTTATGTTACTTTTTGGAAATGTATGTTTCTAAAAAGTAACTAGATAAGACAGTTTGGGGTGTTAGTGAGTGCAGTTTATGTTGTAGAACAAAACGTCAAAGTATCATCAAGTTATGTTTACCACAGGCTTTATTTTACTCATAAATCGAAAAATCCCCATTATAAAACCCCAAAGGAAAATCTCGAAGGAACCAGCAGAGAATTAGTCTTCTAGGTTCTGACGTCATACCTGCACCACTCTATTTAGTAATAATATAGCATAATGAGAATCCTCTCCGGTTCAAAATGACTGAAGCACAACATAAGGGTTAAGAAATGTACAAAAAGACAAAAATAAAGATATTACCTGCCGTGTTGTTTGCAATTTCAGAAGTATTTAGTAGAGCTGCTTGTGCTGTTGATTTTGACACAATTATTAGCGTGCAGTGCTAACAGGCCTGAAGCTCTTCACTGACCTGTTCTCCATAACACTCAGCAGTAGCCAGCAGCATCGGCAGCACAGATAAAAGGCATAGTCTGGATAACCGCCTGTACCTTTTAGTCCAGTAACTGAGCTATTTATAAACTTTCTACTAATATCTACTGGCAGCATTTTCTGTACTCCTATTAACATTCAAAAGGAATCTTATAATAGTGCTTAGTGTATATTGCTTAATATAAGGAAGACAGGAAAACATGTACACTGAGTATCCATGTTTACTTTTGTATTCAACTGCATGCCAGGGAGTAAATTAATTCAGACAGGAGAACAAATGCTGGAAAAGCATTCTTTCAAAAGGCAAAAATAAAGAAAGAAAGAAACAAAGAAAGAAAAAGAGGTGGATTGAAAATGTTATCCCTACAGAAATGGAAATTAATTTAATTCTTAGATCCTTTAGGTTTTCAATATACAGACAATTGAAAACCTGTCTGCAGTGGGATTTGGGATTAAAGACCCTAATGGAGTGGTTGCTTCAAGCAGGAAGAAAATGTTGACTCCAGGTTTATCTTCAATAAGAGACCACAGCTGCACATCACTGAGATGATACTTAAAGGAGCAGCTGAGGTGAAGATCTGTGAAAGGGCACTTTGTCTAAACAATTTATTTTATGGATTTAACCTCACAAATAGCTTCACTGCACTGATGCTTGAAGACAAAGCAGATGCTGCTGAAGTTACTCATTGCACTGAGTAAATGTGTTGAAACTAACTAATTTGTTTAGTAAAACAAATCTATGAAGAAAATGTGAGCGGTGCTTCTGGTGAAAAACTTGCTGCCACAGTGTTGGAATTTTCCACTGTACGGTGCTGTAAAGAAATCACATCTCCTGATATTCTGGAGATAAGAGCTGGGGCTTGGGGTGGTGGTGGTGGGGATTACTAGGAGTTTGTGTTCAGGTGGTTGTTAGGCTTTTGACAGGTGGTTGCTGTGCAATAAGTGTGTCGCTAGGGTGTTAGTGGTTGTTAGTGTCACATGTGCTTTGTGTAGATTCCTTGTGTTTAGGTGTGTTCGGATAGAGTGTACGGATCTGCACTTAGAATTTCTACCGGAAACAGTAAACCATCCAGGTACCTTTGGAATACTCATTTCAACATACTACTATATGGGACATACTAATTCTAATTTCGAATACTATTTAGGGCAGATAGTATGCGAATTGGGACACAGCATAGGAGTTTGTTAGTGTGTTTTTGGTGTTTGGCGTTTCTATGGTGTTTGTGGTTATTAGCATAGATATATATAGGTAGATGGGCATCTACCTCTACATATCTATGGTTATTAGGGCATAGGGCTTTGTTAGTGTGTTCAAGTGGTTGCTAGGCCATCGATAGGCGCTTGGTATGCAATTACTAGCACATTTCTAGGGGTTTTGTAGAGTGTTTGGGGTGGTGGCTATAGGGTGTTTCTAGGCTATTTGTGATTATGATATTGCTAAGGGTTTTGTAGTGTGTTTTGAGTGGTTGCTAGGACATTTCATGGTTATTAGGGCATCGCAAGGGGTTTGATAGTGTGATCTTGGCTGCCAAGCTATTGATTGGTGATTGTTAGGACATTGCTAGGGCTTTGGTGGTGTGTTTTGGCTGGTTGGTAGGGCTTTGGTGGTTAGTAGGACATTGCAAGGGGTTTGCTAATGTATTTTGGGTGTTTTCTTGGTAATTTATAAACAGTGGCTAGTGTAACCCCTCGTTTCTACTTTCCCCATTATACTCTAATCGGGATTCAAATCTGCATTTCTGGCAAAGGACACTAAAGACCGCAGCCTGAAGTGCGCCTCTTGAGATCAGGAGAGTGAGGTTTACCCGCACAGCTATTACTAGCTGGCCTCCGTTACACTCATCTGGGTTACATCACCAATGTAACCCCTCCGGTTCTACTTGCCCCGCTCAGAGCAGAATTTGAACCGGCGTTTTCAGCATGAGGAGGAGGGCATGTTAACAAGGAAGTTAAAGACTGCTGCCTCTAACGTCAGTCACTAGTGCACCTTTTGAGATCAGAGGAGTGAGGTGAGGCACAGCCCTTACTAGCTGGCCTCCATTACCCTAGTGTCACTAGGATGTTGTTAGGCAACGTCCCTAGATATTTGTTTTCAATGGAAGTGGAAACAATGTCATTAGTAAGCACCTCTAATAAGTCCTTCTTATATTTTCTTTTCCTCAGCTGTATTTGCAGTGGCATTCTCTGTGGTGCTGTGCTCCCTGCAGGGCTCTTGGGACTAATGAAGGGGTATTAGCATAATTAGCTAAATGTTAGCTGCTAGTCGGAATGATGGTCCCCCGGTTTGGCCGACCAACAGCACCAGTCTCATCCAGGCCAAAGGAAGGATGAGACAATCTAGGGGAGATGTCGGGGGAGGGGAAGAAGGGGAAAGGAGGGTTGCATATGGAAGAGCTATGAAGGAATTGCTGGAAAGACACTAAAAACAGATAGAAAGCGAACAAGCAAGGAGAACAGTGATAAGGAGTGAGTGATTAGAGCGATTAGATGAAGTCAGAGATAGAGAGAGAGATTAAGACAATCAACAAGGGAGAGGTCATCTGTGCTCCGAATATCTGGAATTGGTTTTGGGTCTGGAATGTTAGAATAAAGTGTGGATATGGAATGCCTCTGTTTGTACAGAGCTTGAGGGTTCGTGTAAATGTGTATGTGTGTGTGTTTGTCAGCTTGGGTTTTGGTTCAAAATCCCACAGGGATGCAATAATCCGCGCATGGCTCCGAGATTTGAGTCTCTAAGCAAAGCTTTCTTCTCTATTTATAAATCTCTTAATCTGCACAAAGGGCCCTGTGAGAGACACACAAACCGGAGCAGACGTGTGTGATTCTGTGTATGTGTAATACAAGTTTGTGAATAGAGCAATGTGTTAGCTCTACATACACACGCAGGGCATTTGTAGTACACGCCACCTGGATTCAATAAGAAATGAGGGTCATTTGAGTCACAGGTCCTGCTCAAAAGAGGGATCAATAATTTTGTGTGTGAGCTTCCACTTGATGAAGCTGATACATAAAAGCAGAATCAAGGTGACCTTTAGAGGGACCTTGACCTTTTGACCTGACCTAAAGCATTAAAGTGAGGAGCAATCTGAAGCCATAATTTATAAAATTACTGAACTTTCAGAGATGCAGGTAAAAACATATTTACTGGACCTACAATTCTGTTGAAATGAATTAATTAATGTTTTGTATTTTATATTTAACATTTTGACAGCATCTGTTCTATTGACGTTTCTGTTGAAGTCTGTTCTATTGAAGTTTCTATTGAAGTCTGTTCTATTGAGGTTATATTGTGTTATATCAAGTCACATTGTGTGATATAAAGCCGCCCGCAATTATGGTATTTTCACAATTATAAAAATATATAGACATAATTATGAGAAATACGTCTACAATTCCAAGAAATAAAGACATAATTATGAAAAAAATAAAGTTGCAAGATATATAATCACAATTGCAAGATATAAAAGGGGCAAATATGAGAAATAAATTCACAGTTACCAGAAATTGTGTTACAATTGCAAGAAATACATTTATGATTACAAAAAATATATTCAAAATTATGAAAAATAAAGTTGCAAATGGGTCATTCCATGTCAACTCAACCAGAGGTCTATGGCTCAAATTTTTGATTTTGCTAATATTTTTTTCTGAAGAAAGATAAACGTGTATAGTGATGAAAGCCAAAATATTAAATGTCATGGATGAATATTTACTGAGTAATATTGTTATTATTAAAATGAAGAAGGCCTTAAAAATTAAGATACTAAAAGGGAAGTTTGTTAAGACTGAATATCTAAAAAGGCTCTTTAATAATTTTTGAGTTACAGGCCTACAAACTTTGGAGAAAAAACTTGAAAAGTGCTTTCCCCATTTTTGAATGGTCACCATTGGTACATAATGCAACAAAGATTGCTGAAGTCAACAGATTTTGCTAAAAGACCTACCAATCTCTGTGTAAAAATAACATAAGGATGCTGCCATCTTTCTGAAGTCATTTTTAACCCCCTGTAATTTGTCTCTGGTGAAAATTGCCATTTCGACCCCCCTCTACAAAATAGTGGATTATTTATCCATGACATTTAATATTTTGGCTATCATCACTATTCATGTTTATCTTTATTCAGAAAAAAAATATAAGCAAAGTCAAAAATTTGAGCCGGGGACCTCTGGTTGAGTTGACACGGAATGACCCACTTGTAAGATACAGTCACAATTATGAAAAATATTGATGCAATATTGTTGCGAGATATAGTCATATTGCGATATATAAAATCACATTATGAGATTTAAAGTCACACTTACATATAAAGATATAAAGGTGCAATTAGGAGAAACAAATTCATGATTATGAGAAATATATTTACAATTACAAGAAATAAAGTCACAGCCGTAAGAGACATATAAATTCGCAATTATGGGGCATAGTCATTATTGCAATCTTAGCTACTTGTTCTGGTATTTTCCGCACATGTGATATGAATTTTCTTGCAAATCAGTTCTGTAAAGAACATAATTGTACATTTAAATGTAATAGAGGGTGACGCTTTGTCCATGGCTCATTGGAAGTGTTGCCAGTGGGCTGGGTTTCTCTGTCAGTTTGCTAAGCCTGAACGAGCTGTTGCATTTTTTTTCTCCCCCAGACTAAGATCAGGACACATTTTGATCATTCTAGGCTAAAAATAGCCTTTTTTCCCAACCCTTTGCGCATATTAGCTTATGCTACCAGCTCAATATGTGATTTGACTGTCTTGACTGAACAGATTACTCATTTTATATAACCATGTCAGAAGTAGTGAGATCAGTCTCATTGTCTAAGTAGAGAACAAGAAGGGGTAATATGCAAGCTTTTATTCACGCATACATATACACATATGCTATGATCATAAATGGTGCAAAAACAGTCATGCCCTACTCGCTTGTAGCTTCTGATGCTTCAACTAACTTGTCAGTTCTAAAATGCGAACAAACTGCTCAGTCATCCAGTTTTCACGAACATCATCTTGCTTTTCTTTGTCTATCAATTCTCCGCCACACAGAAAGCTGGCAAACATCTTGACCTTGTGTTTACTAGAAGCTGCCCCTCCCCTCCAGTCACTCACTGTGACCCTTCTTCATCTCGGCAATGTTTTATCTCAGTCCCACACTCTCTCCCACTCACCACCTGCCCTTTTCTTCCAGAGCCGTGAAAGAATTTCACATGCTCTATTCATTTCTGTGACCATAGCCTCACTTCTCTCTTATGACTGTGTAGGATTATGGTTTATACAAGGACTATGGATTGTTACTGCCTTAGTTCTTCCAAAGACTTACTTGCTCACTCAAATGTAAGTATTTTCTGTCTCTATGTTAAGAACAAAGTGGTAATGAGAGACTCATTAGAATGCATGTGCTAACTCCCCAAAAAGCATCACAGTATGAACTTAAAAGAACAGACAATAAAGTGCAGAATTTCTGATAACCTGTACTGTAGAAACCTAGTTTGAAAAATAGGTTATATACTTCCATATATTTCAAAAATGAATTTAAATGTATTTATTTATTTTTATTTATTTATTTATTGCCCAAACCACACACACACACACACACACAATGTAGTAGTAAAATGTAATATCGTTTGGTTTCTATTTCTGCTGTGGGCCAATCCCATTCACACGGAATGCTCATTCGATCGAATTAGTGCTCCTCTTGTATATTAAACATCAAAAAAGTACAGAGAGAGACCAACTGGTGAAGTTTAGAACCAGAAATTATCTGATATGTGACAAATTCCACAAAAAAGTCTATTAAAAGCATTCAATCTTGTGAAGCATTACAGAATATGTGAAAACACAAGGTATGTGTTCTTAGGTTTGTGCTCTTCAGTGAGTTTGAGAGAGAGAAATGCTCAGATTGGCTATGTTTGTGCTTGATTGTCGGGTCATCCTCCATTTTGACTTTCAATGTGGATAGACAAACTTCTTGTCACGTTGTGTCTGATTAGGTTTCGATTTCTCCGATTTAATAGTTCTAAATGTTTGATCTCTTCGTCCTACTCTCTCTTTTACTACCCTTAATATTCAATATCAGTATGAAATATAGAATATTGGCAATATCTTGTGCTACTTTGATTTTACTGTGTCTATACTTGTTCAATATTTTAAGTTTTTCTGGTTTGATATTTAGTATTTTGTTGAATTGTTATTTGTACTATCCCGCCACTTCTTAATACATTTAGTGCTTTTATCTTTGACACTGAAAAAAAAGATCCTTAGTAAAACAATCCATCAGGATGGCATCACTGAAAAGGGGTAACTGAGAAATTGGTTCGATTTCCAGACTGACAAAAAACTGCATGTTTCACCAACCCCAAGCTGATAACCATGCACAGTAAAGTGTTGAGACTCCCTCCTGCTATAATACAGAAGCCACATGCACCAGACTGCCCTTGGTGAAAGCCAAACCAAAAAACGCTCAATTTCAGTGCAACAGTAAGTGCTAATAATTCCAAATATTCCAAATCTATTCCATTTATGCCCATTCTGTTACTCCCTACACAGCAAATTTAAATTTCTGTACTTGGAAATTTAAGGATGTATTAATCATTTATATCCAGGTTTAAACAACACTGCATTCTGTCAGGCTGAAATGAGGGCAAGATTTTATACTTTAAACTAAAAATGTAAAAATATTTAGTCGTGTTCAGGCATGGTGAGAGAAGTAGGTGGTTCCCCCCCCCAAGAAGATTGATGGAGTTGACATACTCCCACCCCCTCACAGGACAACTTAAAGCTTGCAACGCTGTAGCCAAGGATTGCAGTGGTGAGGACTAGAAGCTACAGTAAGACAATTTCCGCACCCTTGGTTGCACTACTCGTCATTCATGTGCCCTTCCAGTGTACTAGGATGGATCCATGTAGGTCTGCAATTAAAGTATACCCAGGGTTATGACTATACCATGGTTCTCCTTGATTATGCCACCCTCAATCCAGAACTAATTCCTCTCCAGAAGCAACTTCTAAAAATACTGCAAAGGACCAGAGCCTGAAGGGGATGCTGTCAAAGGTGATGGCATTCATAAGTGGAATCTCATGATCCTTTATGTCCTACTTGGCATTAAAATGATATGGCCCAGATTGCCAGCTTCTCTTTTGTTGCTACTATTACGAAATCCCTCTCTAGGACCATCAGCTACTTATTCAAACAACTTGGTGATATAATAAATAAAAACAAAAACGGGTTCAGCTACCCAACATTCCCTGACAAAAGGGAAATATTAAGACTGTCCAAAAGCTGCCATTTCTTCAAATATCTGTATGACAATTTCAGTATCAAAAAGTGGATCATACTTTACCTTCAAAGTGCCAAGGGGACACCAGTTTTCTGAATGTGTGGAAACTGTTCTTGCTTACTGTACTCTTCTCATCCACAATTGGGGCCCCTATCACATTCACTCAGATCAGGGTACACACTTTACTGCCATTGTTTTTGGAAGGCATCTTAAGCTAATGGACACTGGTCATTCCTTTCAGGTCAAGTAGAATGAATGGTCATTAAATAGAAACTGAAAAAAAATTAATAAAATAAATACCACAAGGAGGGTATTCCTCGACCTTCTACCAACCAACAGTTTAAATTTGTGGGCACCATGAAAAAAACCCTTGAGGGCAGATTATGGGAAGGGGTCAGTATATGGCTGGGTTGCTGGTTTTACTGTGTTTGCAGCATGGAGAATGTTATCCTTTTGCATTTCCAACGACAATTCCAATGCTTCCCACTCTCAACTTTACTCACAGACAATACGTTTTTTGAACCAACCACTTGAGCCATGAATGAAATGTGACTAATCACATGATTGGCTAAAGAAATTGTTTCTGGAACTGAGATGAATGCTAACGGATATCTCTCTCCAGGTTTCCTAGACCTCCTTAGATGAGGGTAACCTCAAGAGCACAGGGATGATGGTGACAGCCTTGATGCCTGAGGGAACAGTTGTCCAAGACAGATGTTAAAGATACCCATGAGGACATCGGTCATTTTGGCCTTACATTTCTTTAGCTAAACCTGAAAGCTAAGCTACTACTGAGTAGGGACATCTGCAATTAGCCAAAGCCTCTAGATTGGTGAAGCATTACTGAGATTGCGAGTAGAGGTTAAGGCTCAGGCCTGGTAACAGGAAGGTTACTGGTTTGAGTCCTATTAGAAGTGCGCCATGAGTCACCACAATTGTGCCCTTGAACAAGACACTTAACCCCAAGTTGCTCCAGAGGGACTGTCTCTGTAATATGTTGTGCTATTTTATGGTCACAGAACATGACAGTAATGGAAATAAATTCCACTGCTCCTGGTTTTGCAGTGATAAATAAAGATCATATTTGATTCATTCTTTCTAAATGATGCCCTTGTGGCTGGATAACCACAATGCATGTGACACACAGCCTCAGAGAGGTGTTTAATTTAAATAAAAAGAACATAAAACATTAAATAGGAAAAATAAAATGTCCAGAGAGAATCCCCTAACGCTCACTTTTAGGACCTGCAAGCACACATACAGTACCCTGGACTTTAGGAACATGTGTTGACCTCGTCCTAAACTAGACTACACCCTTCGCTGTACTCCCCAACCTTAAATCTTATATATTCCCCATGGATACGTTACTTTTATTCTAGATTTTATGGTTATTTTATTTTAAATAAGAAGCCTCTCTTAGGCCTGACACTGCATCTGTATTTTTTTCTCAGCCAGCCACAGCTTTCTAAAAATCATTAAATTTCACAGCACTTCAGACCTATAGATTCAGAGTTCCCACACCATATTAACAATGAATTTTCATGATTTTGCCATTATTTTTCAGCTGCTTATAATGACTTAGCAACGATTTTTTGAAGCTGGCATAAAATGGAAATTGTACACAACTGCATATCAGGGTCGTAGTAGCTAGTGGGGAGAAAGGTGGTGATGATTTTAGGGGCCCACTGCTGTCGGGGGCCAGCGTGAAAGACGCTTGGGACAGTTGACGGACTGCCCGATCGGTCACTGCTGCGTGTCGTCACGAAAGTTTATCATTTGCACGTGTTTTAAATTCTTGCCAGTTTAAGTATTAAGTATTCAAGCACAAGAAGCCACGAAATAACTCAATTCAGTACTTGCACGCTGTGTTCTGCGTGCATAGCGCGCACAGAGAGAGACGCGTTTCTGACAAAGTGCAAGTCCAGAATTGAGTTCTATTTCACATCTTCTTACTCTTGAATGGACAAATAGACCCTGCCAATTTGAACATTAAAGTGGTTCAAGCGCAAGCAACAAGATGAAAGAACTTCAGTGAATGATGAAAGAATTCAGTTCTTGTGCGCCGTGTTCTGTGCGCACAGCCCGCGAACACTGAATGGAGTTCTCTTTTGTGTCTTTTTGTGCTTGAATGGATACTCACCCGTCTTGGTGAGTATCCTCAAAAAATGTTGGTTATGTCTTAAAGAGGGCCTCGGATACCCATTTTCCACAAGTTGGTATGATTCTTTAGGATCTTCATGAAATGTCTGTAACATACTTTGGTTAAAATTCCTCAGTGGTCGTGTAAAACAACACCCTTTTTACCTTGTCAAAAACAGCTCTGTTCACAGCAGCCCATTTCGGTGCATGTCTCTTTAAATCTAATGAGCTCTGCTCACCCCAAAGGCGATTTGCAAATAATCATAAGAAATATAAAGTGTGGGACTTACTTCTTCTGGAGGTGCAGCTGGATCATGAACAGTGGGTACTGCTCCATCCTTGAGTTTTAACTTTTTAGCAAAACCTGCTTGAATTGTCCCTCGTTCAGAAAGCAGTCTGGAGTAAAATGATTCGCGCAGACATAAACGCATTTAGGTAGATTGGGGGCGCATTCCCTTAAAAAACAAAAGTAATCCACTGCATCTTCAGCGACTCAGATGTCGGGAGTAAATGACGACTGCTATGTTCATTCTTACATCTAACAACAAAACACCTTAATTGCTTAGGAGCCATTCTTGTCAACACCTGCTAGTGCGGTGTCGAAACAATGGCGGACTGTTTACAGCTCACTCAGGGCGGATCTATGCTAAAACAGCAGTGTCCGTCAACAGTCGTGGGAGGGACCTGTGCACAGTGACGTCACTTTTCCCCCCATGATTCAGATTCTGTGAATGGCTTGATCTGAGAAAGTGCTTATGATTTGTGGGAATTAAAAAAAAAAGCACTGGGTGGATTTTTATCATTATAGGGTGGTTGTGTACACACACTGCCAAGACGCATTTAAGTTCAAACACCATATAAAAGTGATTTTTGCATCGGTTGTCACCTTTAATAGATTATTCACTGAGATAAAACATCATACATTTTAAAAGTCAACTGTGTATTTTATACACCTAATGATGACTGTTTCCGAACAAATTTCCAAAACAGCATCTGCACGGTCAAACTCAACTTGCAGTTATACTCATTTAGATTTCATTTCAGGTTATTTAAAGGGACAGTTCACCCAAAAATGAAAATTCTGTCATTACTCACCCTCATGTCATTCCAAACCCGCAAACCCTTTGTTCATCTTCGGAACACAAATTAAGATATTTCTGATGAAATCCGAGAGCTCTCAAAAAGTGGATCATACTTTACCTTCAAAGTGCCAAGGGGACACCAGTTTTCTGAATGTGTGGAAACTGTTCTTGCTTACTGTACTCTTCTCATCCACAATTGGGGCCCCTATCACATTCACTCAGATCAGGGTACACACTTTACTGCCATTGTTTTTGGAAGGCATCTTAAGCTAATGGACACTGGTCATTCCTTTCAGGTCAAGTAGAATGAATGGTCATTAAATAGAAACTGAAAAAAAATTAATAAAATAAATACCACAAGGAGGGTATTCCTCGACCTTCTACCAACCAACAGTTTAAATTTGTGGGCACCATGAAAAAAACCCTTGAGGGCAGATTATGGGAAGGGGTCAGTATATGGCTGGGTTGCTGGTTTTACTGTGTTTGCAGCATGGAGAATGTTATCCTTTTGCATTTCCAACGACAATTCCAATGCTTCCCACTCTCAACTTTACTCACAGACAATACGTTTTTTGAACCAACCACTTGAGCCATGAATGAAATGTGACTAATCACATGATTGGCTAAAGAAATTGTTTCTGGAACTGAGATGAATGCTAACGGATATCTCTCTCCAGGTTTCCTAGACCTCCTTAGATGAGGGTAACCTCAAGAGCACAGGGATGATGGTGACAGCCTTGATGCCTGAGGGAACAGTTGTCCAAGACAGATGTTAAAGACACCCATGAGAACATTGGTCATTTTGGCCTCACATTTCTTTAGCTAAACCTGAAAGCTAAGCTACTACTGAGTAGGGACATCTGCAATTAGCCAAAGCCTCTAGATTGGTGAAGCATTACTGAGATTGCGAGTAGAGGTTAAGGCTCAGGCCTGGTAACAGGAAGGTTACTGGTTTGAGTCCTATTAGAAGTGCGCCATGAGTCACCACAATTGTGCCCTTGAACAAGACACTTAACCCCAAGTTGCTCCAGAGGGACTGTCTCTGTAATATGTTGTGCTATTTTATGGTCACAGAACATGACAGTAATGGAAATAAATTCCACTGCTCCTGGTTTTGCAGTGATAAATAAAGATCATATTTGATTCATTCTTTCTAAATGATGCCCTTGTGGCTGGATAACCACAATGCATGTGACACACAGCCTCAGAGAGGTGTTTAATTTAAATAAAAAGAACATAAAACATTAAATAGGAAAAATAAAATGTCCAGAGAGAATCCCCTAACGCTCACTTTTAGGACCTGCAAGCACACATACAGTACCCTGGACTTTAGGAACATGTGTTGACCTCGTCCTAAACTAGACTACACCCTTCGCTGTACTCCCCAACCTTAAATCTTATATATTCCCCATGGATACGTTACTTTTATTCTAGATTTTATGGTTATTTTATTTTAAATAAGAAGCCTCTCTTAGGCCTGACACTGCATCTGTATTTTTTTCTCAGCCAGCCACAGCTTTCTAAAAATCATTAAATTTCACAGCACTTCAGACCTATAGATTCAGAGTTCCCACACCATATTAACAATGAATTTTCATGATTTTGCCATTATTTTTCAGCTGCTTATAATGACTTAGCAACGATTTTTTGAAGCTGGCATAAAATGGAAATTGTACACAACTGCATATCAGGGTCGTAGTAGCTAGTGGGGAGAAAGGTGGTGATGATTTTAGGGGCCCACTGCTGTCGGGGGCCAGCGTGAAAGACGCTTGGGACAGTTGACGGACTGCCCGATCGGTCACTGCTGCGTGTCGTCACGAAAGTTTATCATTTGCACGTGTTTTAAATTCTTGCCAGTTTAAACATTCAAGTGATTTTAAAGTATTCAAGCACAAGAAGCCACGAAATAACTCAATTCAGTACTTGCACGCTGTGTTCTGCGTGCATAGCGCGCACAGAGAGAGACGCGTTTCTGACAAAGTGCAAGTCCAGAATTGAGTTCTATTTCACATCTTCTTACTCTTGAATGGACAAATAGACCCTGCCAATTTGAACATTAAAGTGGTTCAAGCGCAAGCAACAAGATGAAAGAACTTCAGTGAATGATGAAAGAATTCAGTTCTTGTGCGCCGTGTTCTGTGCGCACAGCCCGCGAACACTGAATGGAGTTCTCTTTTGTGTCTTTTTGTGCTTGAATGGATACTCACCCGTCTTGGTGAGTATCCTCAAAAAATGTTGGTTATGTCTTAAAGAGGGCCTCGGATACCCATTTTCCACAAGTTGGTATGATTCTTTAGGATCTTCATGAAATGTCTGTAACATACTTTGGTTAAAATTCCTCAGTGGTCGTGTAAAACAACACCCTTTTTACCTTGTCAAAAACAGCTCTGTTCACAGCAGCCCATTTCGGTGCATGTCTCTTTAAATCTAATGAGCTCTGCTCACCCCAAAGGCGATTTGCAAATAATCATAAGAAATATAAAGTGTGGGACTTACTTCTTCTGGAGGTGCAGCTGGATCATGAACAGTGGGTACTGCTCCATCCTTGAGTTTTAACTTTTTAGCAAAACCTGCTTGAATTGTCCCTCGTTCAGAAAGCAGTCTGGAGTAAAATGATTCGCGCAGACATAAACGCATTTAGGTAGATTGGGGGCGCATTCCCTTAAAAAACAAAAGTAATCCACTGCATCTTCAGCGACTCAGATGTCGGGAGTAAATGACGACTGCTATGTTCATTCTTACATCTAACAACAAAACACCTTAATTGCTTAGGAGCCATTCTTGTCAACACCTGCTAGTGCGGTGTCGAAACAATGGCGGACTGTTTACAGCTCACTCAGGGCGGATCTATGCTAAAACAGCAGTGTCCGTCAACAGTCGTGGGAGGGACCTGTGCACAGTGACGTCACTTTTCCCCCCATGATTCAGATTCTGTGAATGGCTTGATCTGAGAAAGTGCTTATGATTTGTGGGAATTAAAAAAAAAAGCACTGGGTGGATTTTTATCATTATAGGGTGGTTGTGTACACACACTGCCAAGACACATTTAAGTTCAAACACCATGTAAAAGTGAATTTTTGCATCCGATGTCCCCTTAAGTTAACGTAAACAGTTAAGAAAGATGTGTGTCTTTGGATCCATGTGTTGTGTCTTAAAGTGACCTCGCCTAATTAATTAGCTGCTGTTGGTGTCCTTAATGTTAATCCAAGAAAAAAAAAGAGAAAATCACTCAGTTCTCGATTTAATTAAATTTTTATAGCTTTAACAAGGATTAGTCTATATTTAATTAATACAGTTATATACACAATTAAACTATTCAATGCTATTTTACATTTGTTTATTCAATTTCTGTACCAGAACACTGACAAAACTGAAAAAAAAAAAAAAATAAAGCATTGTTTAATTTGAATCTTTGTTCTATTTATTTATTTATTTGTGCTAGTCTAATTACACAATTTCAAATAGGACCCACGGGTACAACCTGTACAGGGGCCCCGCATACCTCAGCTACAGCCCTGCTGCATATCCATATTGTGACGTATGTCCGAGTGAAACAGATTATCAGAAAAGAACAAGAAAAGTAGAACGGAACTTTATTTTATCCATCGGGTATTGATTGGAGTCTTAAAAGTGAGCGTTGCATATCGGAATTGAGGCAGATCTGAATGCAACTGGTTTAAAGGGGTCATATGATGCGATTAAAATTTTTCCTTTCTCTTTGGAGTGTTACAAGCTCTTGGTGCATAAAGAAGATCTGTAAAGTTGCAAAGACTAAAGTCTCAAATCCAAAGAGATATTCTTTATAAAAGTTAAGAGTCAGCCACACCTACCTAAAACGGCTCGTTCTAACACGCCCCCACATACCTACGTCACGATGTGGGAAGCGACGCGTTTCAGAAAGGCGGGGCATAGAGGAGAAACAATAATATACAGTATGTGGAAAATAATGTGTTTTTTTAACCTTAAACCGCATAAACACATTTCATTACACCAAATACACAAAATACTGTTCTTTTTAGCAGCATCTTATGACCCCTTTAACTATAGTATACGTCAGCAGAGAAGTCGGTCATATCACAAGAATAGTAAGTCATGATATATAAATTTGGTTACACTTTATTTTAAGGAGTCCTTGTTACAGTGTAATTATACATATAAATTAGATTTAATCCCAACTTTAAAATCATGTTATAGAGACTGCACTCACTCACACACACAATTTCTAGTCAATTAAATATTTTAGAGCAGATAACAGTAATAAAATTATTATTCACAGTAGAAATTTCAGTTGTCTCTTATCAATTTTAATGACTTTCAAACAATTACTCTCCAGGCCTAAAAATTACCATGTTTAAATTTAAAGTTTTCAGTTGCTGGAACTGTGTAGATTTTCTAAGAAGTTATCCAGGAATTAATCCAAACAAAATCTACTTTTAAAAAAACTTACTTTCTTACTATACGTCTCTCCCACTAGTGTCCTCCTCCTCTCCATCACTCCATCTCTATTCTCCTGCTCCCTCACCCTGCATCGCTCCATCCCTGTCCTCTGACAAACCCAGACTGGGGAGATGCTCAGATTGGTGTGAAATCGATATTTAATGGGACCATGCATGTATGTTTGTGTAGGATTGATGTTGTGTGTCTCAGAGGATTTTAGAGGCTAAGCGTATGTCAGGGGAGATATTTATTGTGCATACGCGTGTGTACGTCGTTAAGCTCAGATTAGTGTGAAATTGTGGTTTAATGGACAGGAAATAGTGTGTGTTATTTTTGGAGCAGACCTCTCTCATCGCCTAAGAAACTAATGAGCCACAGTCTCTCCAGGAGACCAAATGCACACACACCAACAGCGATCGGTTACACACACACCTCAAAACTACACACTCATTTATCATTTACGAACACAGACGTACAGCCCCCCCCCTTACCCATCTCACACATATAAAAACCAAAACAGCATTTTAGTAACAGTGTCAGTCTGTGAAGACACATTCAATTTCTTATACGCAAATGTGCATTTATAAGTCATGACAGTGAAACAAAGAGAGGGAGAGAGAGATTTCCAGCTGGACCGTAGAATCTGGCATCGTACTAGACAGAATCAAGGTGACCCGATGCCACAGGGTGCATGCACTCAAGCAGACACACAAACACACACAGAGTCACTCAAACTTGTCTATTGACTTTGACAACAACAAAAAAAACATACTAATGCCAACCACTGGCTAAAAAGGCACTATTTAACCAGTAATCTCTGACAAATTTTGCAGTCAACCTTCATATCGATCAAAACACAAACTAGTGCTGTGCGAAACAAAATAAAATCGCAATATGGTTTAGCACGATTTTCAAATGGCAAAATCTGCAATGTAAATAAATATGTGTATGTGTGGACTGAAATAAGGCACTGTCTTCATTTTCACACAAGCAGCTCATGATCCAGTGTTTTCAGTCTCAGAGCGGCTCTGTTTGTAGTAAATGCTGCTCTAAACAAACTCATTTCGACATGTGCTGAGTTTGGGTCGTTTATTATGTGTATCTGGGAACACAACATGCGTCAACCATATTTCCTAACTGTAATGAAAAGCACTTATAAACAAACAAGACATTTTAAGGGCTCCTTGCGGTTTTTTTTGTTGTTGCCAGAATAAAGGTTAGTATTGTAATTTTCCTGTTGTACTATAAAATAAAATTATTATTATTTTTCTTAAATACTGTTTAAGTGAAACATTTCTTTAGTTTAATAGTTTTATTTAGTAATAATATTATTATTTAATATACTGTATATATTCTATCATACTCATAATAAAATATTAATATTATTATCATATTAAAAGTCATATTGATATAATTATTGTTGGCCAAATTGTGCAGCCCTACAAACACATACAGCAAACCTGGAGCTTTTTTTTTTTTAAAGCATTTAATCGCAATTTGACCGAACACCAACCATAGAATTTAAAGGAAAACCATAAAGAGAGTACATAAATCCTGTTCATGTACTCTGTTCTCAAGTATTCCCCTTGGACACTTTATTTTATGGTCATTTTATTTAAAATAAAACTCCTGACTTCATATCCACTGTGTCTGTCTGTGATCATTTTGATACAGCTCGTTCAAAATCATTATATTGCACTTGAGTCTAGTCCTACATTCAGGGTTCCCACAACATTTGACCAATCAATATCCATGATTTTTCCAGCCAGTTATTTTAAGCTGATTAGATATTTCAGAGCTGATCATATTGAAAACTTACTCATTAAGTTTCCATAACTCTTAATACGATTATTTTCCTTGAGTCTGGAAATGATGATTTGTAAATTCCCAGGGTTCCATGACTGTGGAAACACTGTAGATTATCTAAGTTGCCCATGCATCCGCTGGAAAAAATCTACTAAGACCCACTGCCAAAAACACAACTTGCACAAAATGCTGCTACATAGGCCAAGCAAACACTCAAAGACACTATTTAAAATTGAATTTCAGCCCAGTTTTGCAGTAAATCTTCACAGCACACAAAAGCATAGGAAAACCAATCACATGAAGGCATGAACCAATCCCATGTGCTCTCAGTTTAAGTGCTCTATGAAGTGGGCATGAACAAATGGGTCATGCCTTCTTTCTCCTTAAATGGCCTCGCTCTCGTGGCGTTCCAGGGCAGGAGGCAGTGTGACACCACAAGGACCCTCAAAGTGATATCTGTTGGTGGAAATACATCTCAAATAAACCACACGCAGGTGTTCAATTTGTTTTGTGAAATCTACTGTTCAGTGTTTGCTCAAATGCGACAGTGAGACACGTCACTTAGAGTCAGAGCGCATGTGGAGGCTTGTGTGCAATAGAGCAGCTATGCGTTATCCTGTTGAATGGGCTGACTGAGAGGCATCTCTGTGACTCATGTAAAGTGATAGTTTGTGTATTTGTATGTCTTACTTAAAGCGCTTAGTAGCAGGTGTGCACTCCATGTTGAATTCAGCTACAGGCACTCCTCTACCTGCCACCTGAGGAGCGAACATGGCTGCTGGGTAAACTACGGAGGAGGTGCCCACCTAGAGACATGAAAACAAAAAATAGACAAACACAGAATACAGTCAGAGCTGACAAATTCTTTACGTAAAGCTGTCAGCACATGCTCATCTGTATGAGGGATTAACAATATTGTGTTGTAAATATTTTAGGCAGACATTTATGCTCCGTTCCAAAACAGGCAGCTACCTTCTTAGTCACAGACCTCGCAAACCTATGTTCAAAACAGCAGAAATATGTTAACCGGTATAATTTTTTTAAAATAGTATTTTAGAGTATTGTTTCTGTTGCGGTTATGCCAGGGTTTCCTGCAATGCTGAATCTCTAGAGTCACAGTATAAAAAACATAAATCACATTTACTCGAATTGTAAGTGTAATTTAGCAGTCTGAATTGAATGTGATGTGATAAAAAGACTGGGCACCTCGCGAGCTGCACGAAAAAAACTAACTTACAACTCCAGTGATGTCCAATTCATGAACAAATGACCCATTTGAGCAGCTTCTTTAAATGATTAATTTTAACTCATATTAAAATAATTAAAATAATAATACTGTTTTGAATCAATTCACAAAATTCCTCAAAGCAGTTACTAAATCTACATATGACTTACTTAATAAACTGTAAAATAGCTTTCCTTTCAGCAATGTCTGTTTTGAAATTAAGCTATTTTTGCATGCTGAAGGCTTGTGAAAATTACTGACTGTTTGTGTAGAACTGATCTCTGGTAATTGATTCAAATGGAGTTTGGTGTTAGCCTGTTGCTAAGCTAACAACTCAATACTTCAGTAAGCTAAAAATAATAACGTGACGCCAATTTTGGATTTCAATAAAATAAGGTATTATAGATGGCAGAATAAAATTGCAGCCCAAGTTCTGGCATATTCTTGATGCCTTAAAATCCTTTCCAGCAGCTCACTAGGTTCTGTAATAGAGTTTCATGCATTAATCTGTTATCACTCACAACTAAGCAGAGATCACATATTTCCAGCTCCTGCTCCACAGCGGTGAGAATATCTGAATCCAGAGTCTCTCCGAACCAAACCACATGAGGCCTCAGCAATCCGTTACAGCCACTCCTGTCACACCTATAAACACAAAGTACAAAACTAACATCTTTGAACATGAATCATTAGGCACGTGGATATATGCTGCCCACTGTTGAAGAAAAAGTGTTACTATTCAAGTTATTTCTCTTTTGATCTTTACATCTTTTTTTATAAATTGCCCCATGAAGTCCAGCTATAACGGTTGTTGAGGTTATTACAATTTAACATTACAGTTTTGTATTTTAATATATTTAAAAATTTAATTTATTCTTGTGATGCAAAGCCGAATTTTCAGCAGCCATTACTCCAGTCTTCAGTGTCACAGGATCCGTCAGAAATCATTCTGCTATGCGTACAGTATAACATCGGTGCTCAAGAAACATTTCTCATCATTTCATAATGGAATGGCACCTGGTAAAATAGCTGTATTTAACAAAGTCTCGCAATTCTGACTAATCAGCACAGTCTACTGATCTGCATTTAAAGGGGTCATATGATGCGATTTCAATTTTTCCTTTCTCTTTGGAGTGTTACAAGCTCTTGGTGCATAAAGAAAATCTGTAAAGTTACCACAATCACAAACCTGGGCAGGTGCTCCACTGGTATTCTGGCATCCTTGGAACTGGGGTCAGGCTCTCTGAGAATTGAAAAAAGAAAGAGAAAAGCATATACAGAGAGTGCATTCTCTTGTGGTTTAAATATTTGATGAAATAATGGTCATGTGTTTGCATGAGCTTTTACCCTTTCCCCTCCAGAGCAGGACAGATTGGACTCTTGTGGTTGGCTTTGACTTCTCCACAGCTCATGCAGCGGGTTTTAAATAGACTACCTAGAGAGAGAGATTGAGAGAGAGAGAGGGAGAGGGAGACAGATCAGTTGAAGGGAATATCCTCAATTTGAAGGAATGATTTTATGGAAAGATGGGACAAAATCCCCACCAACCAAATAGATGCCCTATCATTTTCATTTCTGTTAATCAGATGTTAACCAATAATAAATGTACAATAATGGTGTCATGCTCCAGTCCTGGTTTGAGTAGCTGTTGTCTCACCGTGGATTTCATAGACATGTTTGGAACCAGCACTATGGTGCAGCTCATCGATGTTCTGAGTGATGATCACAACAGAGCGCCCCTGCTTACTGAGACGGGACTCACACTCTGCTATAGCCAGGTGTGCTGGGTTTGGCATCTTACTGCGCATAACCTGCAAAATAATATACAATTAATTGAAATGAATTAATTTTTGTTTAATGATTATTATTAATTGTTTAATTGCAACCCCAGTGTTTAAATATATAATGACATGTGATGCTGAAAGTCACTGGTAAAATTTTACAAATGTAACGATAATCATCTTTCTGTTGTAGTTTATAATTTTATAATATAGTGATATTTGTTTGATATTGTTACCTACAACTGAAATTTTGGTATTGTGACAACATTAATAATGACAATTTTTTTTTTTTAAATGCAAGCATGCATCTCATAACCATCTACTGTACTATTGTAAAGTAACTCCACCCCCTTGTGGATGCTGTGTGAATTTCAGTCCCAGAAATAAATACTGTCATTCCAGGGGCCTCATTTATCAACAGTGCGTATGCACAGATGTGTGCGTAATGAGTGCCTAAGAACAGTTTCACGCAAAGTGTGGGATCTACCAACTTGTACTTATATGTAGAAATGTGTGTAAATATAAGCACACCTCTGAGCATGCTTACGCAGAGAATCTAGTGGCAGAATAGCGACACTACATATAAAAAGCATTTAAGAGTGTCACAGTATGCATTAAGCAATCCACATATGTCCTGTGTTT
>NW_015654042.1:39192-42996 GCF_001515625.1 Sinocyclocheilus rhinocerous
GGTGTCAAACCCTATAAAACACAGCTGTGACAAATGTTTGTCACTGGCAATGGCTTATCTTGCGTTATTGGAAGACTTGGCAAACAATGCACTCCGCAGAGAACGCGTTTTCAAAGACCGCGCTGAGAGTGAGAGCACAGAATGGCTTCTCAGTCGGTACCGCTTTCTTTGCCATGATTTCGGTGAGGACACATACATTCACGTGATTTATAAAGGGAGGTGTTGTCAACTTGTCACCATATATGGTTCATTGGAGGCGTTTCCGAATGCAAATGACCGTGAACGTGAACGAGCATGTTACTTACGCACATGTGGGATTTATCAACAATGATTGCTTACTCATGTGCGTAAGAACTGCGTGCGCACGTTTGATAAATACGGATTTTCTTGTACTTAGGCACATTCTAAATTTCATTCGTAAGACAAAATATAGAACCTTTTCTACGCACTGTTGATAAATGAGGGCCCAGGATCTTTTAGATTCATGACTGCAATTCTAAAGATGCAAAACATGCATACAGAAAAAAAAAAAAAGCAAAAGTAAGTCTCATTTTAAAATTAACATAACATTCCAGGTATATTTTACTACATCAAATTTATGAATATTACAGTGAATTGATCACTGAAAGAAACAAATGGCATTATGATAGTGGTAACCATTTAGTCAGTAATGTGTAACCCACCTCGCGCCTGTAATGGTAAAATTCCCATACTAAAGAAGGATCTCGAGAGAAAGCTTCAGGCGTTGCCAAATCCAAAAAGACAAAGAGACGAAAAGAGAGAAATGCATGAACTTACAAAGATTAATTCAAATGAATCCACCCCCAATCCTTTCAAAAAAATGCTAAAAAAAAAAAAAATCAGTCACACATCCCAACTCCACAAAAATTATATTATTATTGTTAATGTTTACTTATGTATATGTGGTGTGAAATTAAGAACTTTTTATAAATTATGCACTTAAAAAATAAAACTGCAATGTTTTGTTGTAAATGAATTGTTATATTTTCATTTGATTAAACTTTAAACAGTTGATTAAAATGTTAATTTTAATATTTAAATGACATCCTTTTTTAAATTAAAATTTAATTACAAAGATTATTATAATCCACCCCCAAAAATACAGTTACACATTCAAACTCCAAAAAAAAAAAAAATAATAATAATAATAATAATAATACTATTTAATGATCATGTTTGCTTGCTTACATGTGGTGTGACTACAGTGTTTATATGCTCTATTACACGTAGCCTGACAAATTTGGTCAGAGCTGTCAAACAGATGAAAGTTTACAGTCATTATTTACAATGCAAAATGTAAACTACGTTTTACAGGCACATTTGTATATAATTCTGAATCATAAATTAAAGAAAAGTCATGCAGTATAATATACAACAGGTACCCTACTGTACCTTTTCCACTACTTTTCAAAGTCTCACACAGATTCAATGAGGCGTTTTACATAGCAAAGAAAGACTAAAACTTACCTCTTCATTTACAAGTGTATTTAGGCTTATTTATGTTGTCAATTAGAGCATGATATCACCTTATAGTCACTGTGCTTGCGCTTATGCTCTGCCAAGTACTATATAAGTCAGGGGTTTTCAAACTGGGGTCTGGGGACCCCAGAGGGCCGCAGGGGGATAGTAAGGAGTCCGTGAAAAATTTGACATGTTTTTTTTTTTTAGAGCTGTCAAAGTTAAAATTAAGATATTAATGAAATTTGTGTATTGTACATTCACATTCACTAAATTTTATACTATTTTATTATGCTTTCCAAAGATTTAAGAAATCAAGAAAATGATTTCAATAAATGTATATTCTTTATTTTTCTAAAATATATTTTTTTTACTAAATACTTCTCTAAAATAAAAATAATAATTGTTAAACTCACATACATTGTCAACACATACATTATCTTATTTTATTATAATATAATAATTTATATAATATAATATAATAAAATTTATATAATATTTTAACAATGTGTTTTAGTATATTGACAATGTAAAAGCCAATTATTTAATTTTGGAAAATAATATTACATTTAATATTCTCCTTTATATATAGCTGCCTTTATATTTATCAAGAGGAGGGATCATCACAAAGGGATTGTCATATTTGAGTCCTAGCATCAAAAAGTTTGAAAAACCTTAGTATAAGTCCTATATCGAAACTAAGATGGTAAAAACTGTGTGATGTGTACCTGTGCCTGCCATTTCCTCCAATAGCCCCCCTGTACTCTAAACGTTGGTACTCCACTCTCTGCACTCACTCCGGCCCCCGTAATGATAGCAATGTGCTTGGCTTTAGCAAAATGCTCACGAAACTCTGTTAAATCTGCAAATGAAACAAGTTGCAAACCATTTAATTCACAGGCCATCCACTGCCATACATACACAGTGAAGAGAGTCTTAAAAGTGTTTTACTTGAGCTTGGTCTCGCCATCTTTGGAGCGCTCCAGTTCAGTCTGACTGCCGCACACAGCTGAGAGGTCAGTCTCCTACACGTCAACTGCCGCACAATCATTGAGGGTTAAATGTCACGCTGCACAGCTAGAAAATCCGAAAAATAAACATATAAACAACCCAAAATGCAACGTACTCACCAGCAGATATACAGTATCTCACAGAAGTGAGTACACCCCTCACATTTTTGTAAATATTTTATTATATCTTTTCATGTGACAACACTGAAGAAATGACACTTTGCTACAATGTAAAGTAGTGAGTGTACAGCTTGTATAACAATAAGAGAATGAGATTAAAGCACTTCCTCTTTCTGTAAGGAGCTGTTCCTTTGCTAGAAAAGGAGGCGTGTCCAGGAAGCAGTCTGACAGGTTGGGAAATTCTGGAATGATATCCTTCTATTCATATTCTCACAAAGCGACAACAACTTTATTATTTATAATAAAAGTTTCACTTTAACTTGAAGAAATTAGGCTATAATACATATTACTATTATGACTTATGAGTTATGAAATAGATCACTATTTATAATAAACATAAAAAAAACCTCTGTTGTGCAGTGCTTTTTTTGACAAAAAATACAAAACAAAATAAAAATGTTCTGTTCTTATATTTTCATTTGACTACATTTTAAAATATATATATATTTTTGCTATTTATAATTTATTGCTATTTATAATATATATAATATATATAAGAAAAAAAAAAATTTTTAAATAATAAAAATGCAATTTTTTTATATACAATACATGTACTAAATATTTATTTAAATATACATTTTAAAAGATTTACTACATTGTTAAAGTTAAGATTTTAAATTAAAAATGTAATTAAACCATTTAACTGCAATCTAGAAATATGAAAACAGAAAACACCAAATTTAGGAAAAAAAAATAATAAAATGGCTTTTATTGATATGGCTTGATTAATTCAGTGAGGTTTGACTTGTTAGCTGGTTTGTCACACTTTAAAACACTCGGCTCTGTTTGATAAAATGACATAAACCTGTAAGATATTTTTAAAACAACTTTTGATAATATTAATAAAATTTACTTAAATTTGACACCCCAGTGTAAGCTTTTATTTCCATTCTGTTAAGATCCATGTTTATTTCATTATTTACAACCTATTACATTTCATCCTGTTCATTTTCATTCCAATGTGTAAATAATTAAGTTAATTAATAAAATCAAGTTAAAATCACTAATTAAGTGCCTGCTTGACCGGAGCATATCTCTGAATATCTGGTATGGTGTACCCAGTAGTATTCTAATACTGATTTGACATAGTTCCCTAATATACAGTGGGTACGGAAAGTATTCAGACCCCCTTAAA
>NW_015654043.1:0-3260 GCF_001515625.1 Sinocyclocheilus rhinocerous
GTTTGCATCCGATGCCAGGTGTACCAAACTGTGGACATTGTAAACGAGAAACTCATCCCCATACAAATGCCTTGCCTGTGCAACAAAGCACACCAACAACTCCTCTGCATTGTGACTGTACTGTTTTGCCAGCCTTGGGCAAACAAGGATGGATAATGCCACACTAAAAACCAGGAAGTGCTCATAGAGCTGCTTAGAAATAATGCCTTTAAGCACAATTTTTCCTGTATAGAGGGCAAATTGTCTCAGTTCTGTGGCCTTCCATCTGTCAATTTCTTCCAAGCCTCTTGGTTTTCTTGCAAACACATTTGGAATGCATGGTTTAAGGTTCAGGAGCTGTACACTGACCTGCTTAACATGCCCAGATGACAATCTGATTCCCAGAGGTCCCCTCAGCCACATGAGGATCAATTTGCGCATAACCCCAAGACAACATTGGTGCATATAGTCAGCAGAGAACTGTTCAATCATGTTTATCTGGAACTGGCAAAATGGCGACACAACCGAAGGCAGGTGGTGCTCCTCATGAGACTGATCTCGAAATGTTTTATCAGTTCTTAATGTTAGATTGGTTATTTCAGGATAAATCACCCGATGACCGTCCCACACTCCTTTTTGGGTACACTTGTCACATCCATAGTAGCCTGAACACAGTTTTATTGACTTCACAAGAGCCTTGGCTGGGGCATCACATGTAACACAACACAGCTTCATCTTGATCAAACCACTTTCTGTCTCTAGTCCATTTTCTAAAATACTGCGAAGGTCACCGACAACATCATTAAGAAAGTCAAGATCAGTTGGCTTTGATGAACCAATACACAATGCCAATGGAAATACAGAGGGAGGAGATAAATTCAACTGGCACAATACCGGCCACAGTGTCTGTTTGGTACTTTTAAAGAGTGGCAAGCCATCAATATTGATGGAAAAATCTAATTCAGAAATATTCTGTGAAGGATACATTTTCAAATGTTTGAGGAACTGGTCTTTGCAGCCAAAGTAGACATACTGCATTCCTGATTTCTCAAACTCAACACTTTCGTTGGTGGCAAGCAATGTTTTTGCTGTCCTTGGCAGGTCTGGGTGTCCATTTTCTATCAAAATGTTTAGCAAAGAATCCACTGCATTATGTTTTATATGAAATTCATTTGTCCACTGTGCAATGGAATGTCTAAGTGGTAGGTTAGGCTCCCTATTGCTGCTTTGGGACAGAAAATCATCAAAATCTCTGTCATCTGCACTATTCTGTTTGATCGAACCATCCTCTTGTGCAAATTCTTGGGAAAACAGTGAAGGACAAGGAGGAGAGACATTTGTCGGCAAAAACTCTGATGCAGCCATTTGAGCCCTTGCACATTTTTCTTCTAATCTTTTTGCTCTTTTCCAAAGGGAAGAGTACTTTCTATCTGACATTGCAACTAGCCTATATATATATATATATATATATATATATATATATATATATATATATATATATATATATATATATATATATATATATATATATATATATATATATATATATATATATATATATATATATATATACTGATGAAAGATAAGAGTAACACAGAAAAAAGGTTGATTAAAGGTTGATTAAAAAAATCATACCGAGCACAGTGTTGCATCCATGCTGCTTTCACTGTAAAGAAAGAAGGCAAACAAATGGCTGTATAAGTAAAGATTCATGTGAAGTGAATCATTGATGGTAATAATGACAGGCAGAACTAATACATTCCTGAAAAAAAAGGTGTCACAAAAACACCAGCGTTATTGTTATTTGTTCCCAGCTTGGTCTCATTATTAATATGTAGGTTTTAATATGTAACAATAACATAAAAATATACAATTTTGTACCTTTGGAGAGACGCTTATTAAATATTAAGAAGACCATAAAACTAACATGTGTATATATATATATATATGTATATATATATATATATATATATATACACAAGTATATGTGGCTAATCCCACTTCTACTTCGGAACCTACCCATAACCACATAAAATGTATATACAAAATAGGTACAGAAGAGTAATATAATCATGAAAATGTATTAACTGCAAAACTGTGAAAATCCAAATGACGATGCTTTACTCTGTCGCGGTATAGTGTAGAGGCAGAGAGCAGAATTGAACTTTATCACTCTGTGATGGTGGGGAAAAGGTGTTGCAATGAGTGTTTAGGCGCCAGTTTTTGAATTTATAATTTATGCGGGACGTTAGCGATCGCTGCCTGAATTTGGATCTGTTCCTCACATTCTTATTAAATATTTGGATTACAGCACAAGAAAAAAAAAGATCACTTTTGTGAAGTTATGTTGTGTTTTTGGTGTATTTTATGGTCCTATTGTCAGTCACATAGGGCTATCCAAGAAGAAGGTAACATTAACTGCATAAAAATCTTTGAATGGTGAATTTAAAACACGCAGCGGGAATTCTGTTTTTATTTTTTGGTAACTTTATATTGAATTTATAACACCGCTGTCACCTTTATCATGTCTTAGATAAAGGTGTCGTAAAATTTCAAAAATGCCGTATAATTTCCAACAATTAGGCCTGTTTTTGCCTTCAGTTTGTATGCACAAGAAAGGTTAGTAAAACACATCCCCGAAACTACGTTACTTGCCCTGTCTTTAATCAAAATGAAAACACCCTCAGTCACCCTTTCACCACTGTGTACAGTAAGTAAACATAACTGCTAAAATTACCTTTTCCTGGGCTAACTTTGCGTCCACTTCAGGTAATTGATAATACTGAAGGACACTGATAACATTAAAACGTTAAACAAAGCAAGACTAATACTAATTAAACAATGCCTATATTATTTTACATTGCTTTGATTTATCATTACCTTTTTGCAGCAGGAACCTTGTAAATGACGTCTTTGCTCTGCTCTTTCGATTATATCAGTTGACCCAACAGATTCTGATTGGCTGGTATGTGCGTCCAAACGGTTATAGTTCCAGGCAGTTTAATTTAAATTAATGCGCTGCTTTCATTGGAGCACACATGCGCATGCGCACACGAATGCACTTTATGTCTCCACGTCCTCTATTCAAATTGTGCAATAGTAGTAGTAATAATAATAAAAATAAAAATAATAACGATTAATATTAATAATAATAATAATAATTTGATATTATTAAAATACATGAATAATAGTATAATTAATGTTATTAATAATATATATTGTTGTCTAATTATTTTTATTAAGCTATTTAATTTCTTTTACTAATATTTGTTGTTGGTGTT
>NW_015654044.1:0-554 GCF_001515625.1 Sinocyclocheilus rhinocerous
TTGTTTAGGACTGCATCGCATGTCTTCAATGAGAAGAGGAAGGGAACTTTCGCCATGGCATTAGCGCTGGTACACCTGTTGTCGCTTGCGAAATCAAAATGACGGTGCCTTGAGTGGAAGTTTACAGATTAAGAGGCGTTAATATTATAATGAGATCCCTTTGCCACGTCACCAAGGGAGCAAAATCAAACGTGCTTGTTTTCTCAGACGCTTGCAGAAAAAGGCTTACCTAAACAAAGTGATTGGGTTAATCTTTTTAACGTTTCCTTGGTTGGTAGATGCACCAGGGACCTGATTATAGCACTTAAAACCTGGAAAAGTCAGATTTTCATGATATGTCACCTTTAATACATTTATTATAACATTCCCAGTGTTCAAATTAGGATCTGTAATATTTTCCAATGTTTTAAAAGAAGTCTCTTCTCAGCAAGGCTGCTTTTAATTGTACAGTAAAAAAAGACCCCCCAAGAAGGGGGTCTGATGGCCAAAAATTATTATTTTACTAACTTATTAATTTTAAGTTAAACTGTGCTTTGTTGGTATAGTGTCTGCTA
>NW_015654044.1:713-861 GCF_001515625.1 Sinocyclocheilus rhinocerous
CACACACACACACACACACACACACACACACACACACACACACATATACATACATCCATATACACATACACATATACACACAAACATATACATACACACATAAACACACACACACATATACACATACACACACACACACACACATATA
>NW_015654045.1:0-1449 GCF_001515625.1 Sinocyclocheilus rhinocerous
TTACTTTAATTTCTGTAGTATTTCTTAACTGAATAAAAACGTACTAAACCTGAAAAACTTAGTTTCATAGCTCTCTTTATCCTACTGCATTTATTTGTGCTGTTGTTTGCAATTTTTTTTATTTGTTCTTATTTTATTACTGACTTTTTACTTGTGTTTTTTTTATGAAAACAGTTGAAGAAAAGGAATCGGCAAAAATCAGTATCAGCAGATCAAACTAACGAAAAATCGAAAATCGGAATCGGCCAAGAAAATTTCTATCAGTGCATCTCTAATTGTAATATGCAAAAATGCACACTTTAAAGGGTTTAATGCACTTTTCAAGCATAAACCTTTGCCATAATCAATAGTTTTCCCATTAAATTAGTGATAGATAAATTAAATATCCAATAACAGCTGATAGATATCCAATAATGTCCAATGTTGGTAAATAAAAAAGTGCAACTGATATTGCACCAATATACTGCGCATCCCTATTTGCGCCTCGTGACACACCGAGCCGACGGTCGGGCCGTTTCTGGGCGTCAGGCGGCTTTAGTTTTTGGCTCTAGTTGGAGGCCGTCAGCTGTTTTTCAGCCGATTGAATCTGCAAAAGTCTAATCGACAGTGGGCGAAAAAGAGAACTTTTTCAATTTAAAAAAAACTGAACTGACAAATCAATGACGGACAACACTTGTTGTCATTCTACCCGCTTCTTTCTTTCTTTAACCACAAGACAACGACAGAGGGCTGACAAAGCCAGTGCCATCTGCATCTTAGCAGACATGATTGAACAAAGCTACACGAATCCATCAGTAATGAGCCCGTAAAAAAATATAGTAAAAAAAAAATATATTGCTTTCTCGATTTTAATCGATTCTCATTTTTATGAAATGATATCGATTCATAAATCCCAAGAATCGATTAGTCTCGCCTGTCAGATAATGAACGGAACATTGTAGCGCGCCTCCCATCCAAAACGACAACAGCTTGTAAACAATGTCACATAATGTCAGATTTACCACAGAAAAACATACTCTGTGACCATGAACTCATTAGTCAACTAGAGCAGGGATCTCCAACCTTTTTTACACCACAGACTGGTTACGTGTTCAAAATATTCTCGTGGACCGGCTGGAGGGGGGGTTATGTGTAGTGATGCACGATCATGATTTTTCATGGCCGATTCCGATACCGATTTTTTACAAGCAAACTGGCCGATTTCGATTTCTGATTTTTTTTTTTTATCACGCAACAAACAAGAAAGAATAAAAGTACACATAAACAAGATGTTTATTTGGTATTTAACAGGCTAAACTGGGTTTTGGCTATTGAAAACAACAACTGTAACCATCTGAAATTAACAGCAGTATCTGCGCAGTAAGTAGGCTACATTCAATACAAACATAGGTTGGCCTACTGCATTCCCAACAAACACAGAACGTTGCCTCAACGTAGCCAACCTTTTAG
>NW_015654046.1:0-7208 GCF_001515625.1 Sinocyclocheilus rhinocerous
ATAATACATTTCTAGTAGTAGTTTAAATATTTAATTTCAGTATGCGTTCCTTTCAAAAAGGGAAAGACACCTTTTTCTCTCCATCTATCCATGTCAAATGATCCATTTTTGAATTATTTATTACTGAATTATTTGAATTATTATTATTATTATTATCATCATTTTTTTTCTAAAAAATGTGAAAGCAAGCTGATTGTTAAAATTAAATCCTTGTTTTTATCAAGATAATTAATATAAAAAAATGTTTTATTGAGATATATTTGTAATTTATATCTTTAAATCTTGATTCTGGACAGTTCATCAATGATTGCATATATTAAATATTAAAAGGTTTATTTTCTGTTACAGTAGTCTTTATTAAAGATTCCTAAATCAGTAATCTTTAGAATAAAATCTTCATCCATCTCCTCTCATAATGTAGTTCTTGAAACAGATCTATTAGAAAAGCAGAAAATAATACACAAAATAATAAAAAGGTAATTGTGTTTACATATAAACATACAGATGTATTATATTGAATCATGTTATTAACATTTACACATTTTTCCTAATACATTAAAACTATATACTACTTTATTATAATAAATAGTGTTAAAGCAGGGTATCTTGAGTCCAAGATTTTAATCATCTGACCTGTTTATCAATTTTAGGTAGATTATCTAAATAAATAGTTGCTTGCCTAAAATATTTTATACTTTTTTTTATTTGATACACAACATTCGTCTCCATATGAACTTTCCCATTAGTTATAATTAGCAGGTATTTTGCTGGTTGATGTGCTCTTTACACTTCAAACTATACTGAAATGACTCCTTGTAAATAAATAAATGATGTTAAATTAATGCTATTCTTTTAATAAATCACACTGATCCAACATACAAATGAATGTAGGCTGAGATTAAATATCTCTGAGCACTGATGAATCCTTTCTCTGATGATTTCACCAACATATGCACTTTTAATGGCTGATTGTTTATTTCTCTTCAGAATCGCCTGTGTGATTTACAGTGGTTTTCTTAAACTCATCAGAGCCAGAACCGGAAAGATCATTCAATAACAACGACATTCATTTAGAGTTACAACAATCACCAACAGCCTTAAGAGCTCTGTGGTCAAACACTGGGCATCTTATTTTAAATTATTATTATTATTAACTAACACATCATCTTCTTAGTCTAGGTTAAAAAGAGTATATATAGAGAGCTGAAGTTAAGAGAGCTGAAATTCACTCTCCTACAGCCAAGAACAGAAAGCAGTGGACAAAGTGAAAGCAAACTGATTTATTGAATGGATATAGTTTTGTGTCTGTTGGCATTGAACAGGTGTTTTAACAGGCGTTAAGATGGAGAATCAGCATTCTGACAGTGTCTGGAGTCTGTAGATGGAAACATCTCATCATCTCTCAGATGGATTTATGGAGACGATAACAGAGAAATACTCACAAACACAAATCAATGAGACACTACAGAGCCTTTACACAACACAACATTACACACTGAAAACCCTAACCCAAACAGAGAAAGACTGAATTAAAAAAGACATCACATGCACTGTAATTATTCTAAATTTAAAGATAAATTTACTCTTATCAGATTAAAATGTTTTGTGATGGCCTTCATATCTTGAACAGCAAATCTAACAGCAAATGTATTAATGCATTCACAGAGCTTCTCATATATAAACTCTTCATATCTTTCATTAACTGTCAGGGTTCTGTCACTTCAGTCTAGTGTAATTCATGGTTTTGTGACAGAGTCCTGACACTCACGTCATGTCATTGTTTTCATGTGAGCGTGCGGCTTCGAGAGTGCTCGAGCCGTGCGCTCTCATGTACTGTTTCATGTTGGAGCGTGGTGTTCAGATCCCGGCACTCATGCCTTGAGTTTCGGTTTCGTGTCGGGGTCCGGACACTCGCGCTCCATGTTCTGTATGGTTGTGGGAGCATACGGTCTCGAGTTCGCTCGGCCGTGCGCTCTTCTGTCTGTCCATGTGTGTTGTGTTTTGTGTAGCACGTGGTTTGTGTTCAGCCGCGTGCTTTTCTTGTTGTCTTGTGTGAACACGCGGCTTATGAGTTTTCTCATTAGCTGCGTGTTCTGTCTTTTTGTTCAAGCACATGGCTTGTGATTGTTTTGCTGGCCATGTGCTTGTGTTTTGTTTTGTGTGAGCACATGGCTTTTGTCTTTGTTTCCTGTGTGCCATGTGCTCTCATGTCAATTGTCTTGACCCCACCCATCTTGTTACCTGATTATTGGTTAATTTGCCTCACATGTGTTCCCTCGTTACCCTCCTCATGTGCTCTCCATTTATTCTACTTGTGTTTACAGTCCCATGCGAGTTCGTCTTCATATCTCCCTGGATGTGTCGTGTCGTGTCCAGATCCTGCCTTGCCAGCCTGTTTTTCCCCCACGGGGTAGTTTTTGTTGTTTGTTTGTTTTGTTTTGTTTTGTTTTGTTTTATTTTATTAATAAAAGGCCATTGCTGCACTATTGAGTCCTCGCCTCATCCCTTCATCCCCAACCCTGACATTAACAAGATCACATCACTTAGAAGAAAAAAGTGAAACTCTTTCCTCACTAATGTTCAGTTCTATTTTCATTTTATCAGCCTGTTCTTTTCCAAAGTTCTCAAACTCATCTAATGTCATTTCATCACTGGGAAATTCAATTTTAACTTTGTAGAGAAGAGATGAAGTTCCTACTTTTTTCATCTGTTATTTTCTTAATTTCTGTTGTGATATAGTTTTTGATAATTTAACTGTTGTTTTTTAATGTCTCATCATCGCCTCCTTTTAAATATTTAAATTTAGATCTACAGTGTTTTTCGTTAACTTTATTCTTCAATCTTGATAATCTATGTTTAATTAAAGTATCTTGTTCATGGCACAGTTTCTTGAGTTTATCTACTGTCTTAGTATTATTCCCTGTTGCACCATAAATGTCCTGGAAGGTAATATAAACCTTTATTTTATGATGATAAAACATTTCTTCAGAGAAACAAGCTAGCTGGATCATACAAGGATCATTACACAAATTAATAATCTCCATGTTGCCATATTCATCTCGGCTTATCCACGGCCACGGCTCCAACAACCTGACAAAATATACAGAGTGAAAACAAACATATAAACACACCAATGACTGTAGGTGAGCTCATTCACTTAACACAGTTAATAACTGTACAGAGCCCATGGGATTTCACATTCATGTTGTACATCTAATAGTTCCAGGTTAAGCTATTCGTTTGCTGATCAGGTTCTTTCTTCCTTTAAACTCACATAATCAGGCTGAACATATTGTGTAATTGTTTATGTAACTATACTATATATTCCTCTATCAGTGGTTTACCTTCGCCCCCCACATTTATTTTACTCTAATACACCATCAACTGATAACATTTGACTTAATGAATTGAGCTGAATTGAGCTGAACTTAATAAAATGAGCTGAATTCTGAATAGAGCACTACTCTTACTACTTGTAAAACAGTGAAGACTTTGGATGCTTTCTTGGTCAGACATGTTGCTCCAGATGCGTTGTCACACTTGAATAATGGTACAGATGCTACCATGCTACAGCTTTTTTTTTTCTTTAAATGAAGAAAGCCCAAACAAATATGTCCATTTCAAATCAAAAAGTTGAGTTTTGAAAGAGCTTCAAATGAAAGTGCAACAAAGTATGTTAAAAAAAAAGTCACAGAACATCCTGAATTTAAAGCAGTGAAGGTGAACGGAGTCTGTGTATCGTGTACCATCTTACCTTCTGAATCCAAGTAACAATTTATTAATCTATAACAGAAAAAACAAACCAGTATCAACTGTTAGCATGATTTTTTAAAGTAATGCAAACCTCAAACATAGTAGAAACGAGCATTAATCATTATTATGGTATTTAAAATGTAGAAGTAATACAATCCTAAACTCATTTAAGCTCACCATGGCTCTTCCCTCAGAAATCCCTGGGACAGGAGGACCCAAGAGACTCTGAAAGACACGTCCAGTTAGATGGAGGTGTTCTGTATGCCGGCCTACAGTACAGTTCTCAGCCAATGGACTCTTACAGTCTGTCAGATTTATCGTGTTAGTCCTCCTGCCCCAGCACTTGAAGTTAGATTTTTGGATCTTTTCTTCCTTAAAGGCGGCAGTTTGGTGGATCATGTGTTTGTGGCAAAGCTGGTAAATGACTGCTCATTTATAGTCTGATTTGGCCCATCCCTTTAAGGTGTGGCATTTCGGTTTAATTAATGAAGACAGAAAATCATACACCTGCCAAGGGTATAAGAAAAATCTGACGTGTTAAATGTGTCATTGATTTCACAATCCTGATCAGCACAAATTGTATCTGCTCTATTCAAAGTCCAGCTAACTTTCTTCTGAACACAAACCTATGAAACAACATATCCAAACTGAAACATAACATCCAGTGATGTCGTTAATATGTCATCTAACACACCAATAAGTGAGCCGTCCCACTGTTTGGAAGATTGCATGTGAAATATTTTTAAATTTAAAAACTTTAATGTTAGGTGGGATTAATCGCGATTAATTTCAATAAGAATGTGCAATGAATTAGGTTTTTTTTATCGATTGACAGCACTGTTAAAAATATAATAAGCAGTCCTAGCTAAGAATCACAATTGGGCAAAAGCCACATGTTCTCTACAAATCTGATGCTGGATGAAAAATCTGATTCATTGAACACTTTCTTTATTAAAAAAAAAAAGGCTTTGTCCATTTCAAAGCATTAAACACTTCAATCAGTGAAAGGTGACATCTGATACTGGGCCTCTCTCTAAAATTATTTTACAAATGCAATCTCACACACAAGGGTAACACTTTAGTTTAGGGAACAGTTCTCACTATTAACTAGTTGCTTATTAGCATGCATATTACTAGTGTATTGGCTGTATAACGTTGCAGAATCGAGAGAAGGCAGGCAGAGCTGTAGATCTAAGCACAGGAGTTTAATCAAAGCTCAGGAACAATGTCTCAGGTTACGCATGTAACCATGGTTCCCTGAGAATAGGGAACGAGACGCTGCGTCCTCTAAAGGGCGCTAGGGGAACGCCTTCAGCGTGACCGGTGTCTGAAGCATGAATGAAAAAACGACAATGAACTTGACATTGGCAGGCGGCAGCCTATGACGTAAACAATAAAGCAACTGCGGGTATAAAAGGGCACCTGCGGAATACGTCATCAACTTTGTCTGAAGGAGATGCAGGCAGGAATGCTCGAAGCATGGCAATGGGACGCAGCGTCTCGTTCCCTATTCTCAGGGAACCATGGTTACATGCGTAACCTGAGACGTTCCCTTTCGAAAGGGAACTCCACGCTGCTTCCTCTAGAGGGCGCTAGCGGAACGGTATACCAACATCGCCATGCTGAGGGATGAGTGCCCAAATAACTGGATTCCCTAAGTCAAAGACTCAAGGAACATCATCCATGCCCCAGCGAAATCGCTTTGGTCAGAACCCGAACTACAAATCTCCACAGGCAGGCTCAAAGCTCGCCAACGTCATAGACTAGCTCACCCACCAAAGTATGGAACTCTAAGAGTGGAGGTCTCAGCATAACAACTCTCTAGAATGAGAGGAGACCTGGCTACACTCAATGCCAGAGGCAGTTAGCAAGGCTCACAATAGAGCATACATACTAATAGTACTGCCTAAGCGGAGCTCTGCAGAGCGGAGGCTTCAACAGAATGACTCTCTTTAACGAGAGGAAGCCTAACAACGCTCAACCCTCGTAAGGGAACTCTTAAGAGTGGAGGTCTCAGCATAACGACTCTCAAAGCGAGAGGAGACCTGACTACACTCAATGCTAGACACAGTAAGTGAGGCTCAAAGAAGGAGAGCCTACCTAACATAAGTACTGCTTAAGCGGAGCTCTGCAGAGCGGATGCTTCAACAGAATGACTCTAAAACGAGAGGAAGCCCAACAACGCTCAACCCTGAAAGGGGAACTCTTAAGAGTAGAGGTCTAAGCATAACGACTCCCTAAAGCGAGAGGAGACCTAGCTACACTCAACACCAGAGGCAGTTAGTGAGGCTCCAAAAAACAGAGCCTACAAACTCATATTACTGCCAAAGATGGAGTTCTGAAGAGTGGAGGCTTCAGCAGTAAGACTCTCTTAAACGAGAGGAAGCCTAACAACAGTCAACCATAGTTGAGGAGCTCTTAAGTGTGGAGGTCTTAGCATGACGACTCTCTAGATCGAGAGGAGACCTGACTACACTCAGCGCTAGAGACAGTTAGTGAGGCTCACAAAAGAACCTACATACTAATAGTACTGCCTAAGCAGAGCTCTGGAGAGCGGAGGCTTCAGCTGAATGACTCTCTTAAACGAGAGGAAACCAAACAACACTCAATCCTAGTTCAGGAGCTCTTTAGAGTGGAGGTCTCAGCATAACAATTCTCAAACCAAGAGGAGACCTGACTACACTCAACGCTATACACAGTAAGTGAGGCTCAAAGAACGAGAGCCTACGTAACATAAGTACTGCTTAAGCAGAGCTCTGGAGAGCAGAGGCTTCAGCAGAATGACTCTCTTAAACGAGTGGAAGCCTAGCAACACTCGATCCTGGTAGGGGACCTCTTAAGAGTGGAGGTCTCAACATAATGACTCTCTAAAGCGAGAGGAGACCTAGCTACACTCAACGCCAGAGGCAGTTAGCGAGGCTCAAAAAGTAAGAGCCTACAAACTCATATTACTGCCTAAGCGGAGCTCTAGAGAGCAGAGGCTTCAGCAGAATGACTCTCTTAAACGAGAGGAAGCCTAACAACACTCAATCCTGGTAGGGGAACTCTTAAGAGTGGAGGTCTCAGCATAACTCTCTAGAATGAGAGGAGACCTGGCTACAGTCAACGCCAGAGGCAGTTAGTGAGGCTCAAGAAAGAGCCTACATATTAATATTGCCTAAGCGGAGCTCTGCAGAGTGGAGGCTTCAGCAGAATGACTCTCTTAAACGAGGCAGAAGGACTCTCTTAAATGAGAGGAAGCCTAAAACACTCAGCCCTAGTTGAGGAGCTCTCAAGAGTGGAGGTCTCAGCATAACGATTCTCTAAAACGAGAGAAGACCTGACTACACTCAATGCTAGAGACAGTTAGCAAGGCTCACAATAGAGCCTAAAAATACTGCCTAAGCGGAGCTCTATAGAGCGGAGGCTTTCAGCAGAATGACTCTCTTAAACGAGAGGAAGCCTAACAACACTCA
>NW_015654046.1:7269-18138 GCF_001515625.1 Sinocyclocheilus rhinocerous
CCTGACTACACTCAACACTGGAGACAGTTAGTGAGGCTGAGAAGAAAGAGCCTACACATTAATACTGCCTAAGCAGAGCTCTAGAGAGTGGAGGTTTCAGCAGAATGACTCTCTTAAATGAGAGGAAGCCTAACAACACTCAGCCCTAATTGAGAAGCTCTAAAAAGTGGAGGTCTCAGCATAACGATTCCCTAAAACGAGAGGAGACCTGACTACACTTAACGCTAGACACAGTTAGTGAAGCTCACGATAGAGCCTACATACTAATAGTACTGTCTAAGCGGAGCTCTAGGGAGCGGAGTACACTGCATAACGACTAGGCCCACAAGAGCCTAACAACCTATAACAGCCAGAGAGCTCTATTGAGAGAAAACTAGGAATTGTGATCTCAGCATAGCGACCCTCAAAGGGAGGGGAGCTACCAGGCTCAAGAACAGCTGATCAGGGAGGCTCACAGAGAGCCTCAAAACCCTGAAATAACTGCAAACAAAAATACTGGGGAGCAGAGCGCTCAGCATAACTCTCTCGGCGAGAGGAGCAGAAACCATGCTCAACCTAAATACACGTACCTGGGCTGAGAGGATGAGGAGGCTCAGAGGAGGCTCAAACCAGAGTCTAACAACTCAAAAAACTTGCTATTACACCAAGTTAGGAGCCTCCTTCACCAATAATGTAGCTATCAGATGTTTTCGGCATTAAACTACAATCGATATCTCACATTATACACAGTTCCTATTCTGTAAAATAAATAGAAACAAAAAGGAATTCTGAAAGAGAAAGCACTCCTTGTCAGATTCCTTCCATGCCCCGCCTACAAACCCCGTGATCAGTCTGACTAACCGCCTCGGCAGCCGCGAGACCCGAAACACGGATGAGAGGCGTTCAATTCTCAAAGAGAATCAAGCATACAAGGCATTCTGAATGCGATCACATCTCGCAGCATGGCTATATGTCCTTCGAGAGCCAAACACACTCTGTTCAAACACTAAGTTCCCTCAAGAATCAGGCAAGAACAGAAACCGCTGTGAATGCAATGCATTAAGCTTGTTCAACTCCCTCGAGAGGTGAACGCGCTCATGCAAACGCTGACAAAAGCTCGAGTACAGACCTCTGCTCTAGTAGTTCCGCGAATGCAAACAGTGAGCGCATCCTTCTCTCTCGTGAGTCAAACCCATGTGCTTCCGTACACAAGGCTTAAAGACAAAGAAGAGGATGACGTATTCCGCAGGTTCTCTTTTATGCCCGCAGTCGCTTTATTGTTTAAGTCATAGGCTGCCGCCTGCCAATGTTAAGTTCATTGTTGTTTTTTCATTCATGCTTCAGACACCGGTCACGCTGAAGGTGTTCCCCTAGCGCCCTCTAGAGGACGCAGCATGGAGTTCCCTTTCGAAAGGGAACAAGTGTTATGTGATATGATCTGTAAGGTGTATAATTATGCAGGCCTGCTGTGACGAGCATTACTGACTAATGGCAATACAGGTGCTTATTGATGTGCTTATTGATCTTTACACTTCAAACAATACTGAAAATATTTATTGTAAATAAATAAACAATGTTAAATTAATGCTATTCTTTAAAAAAAAACACACACACACAATATCAGACTTTTCCCACATAAAAATGAATCTAGACAAAGATTAAATGTCTCAGTGAGCACTGATGAATCTTTTCTCTGATAATCTCACCAACACATGCATTTTTAATGGCTGATTGTTTATTTCTCTTCAGAATTGACTGTGTTTTCACTGTGTGATTTACAATGGTTTTCTTAAACTCATCAGAGCCAGAACCGGAAAGATCATTCAATAACAACGACAAAGTTAACATTAATTTAGAGTAACAACCATCTCAAACCCATCTCAAACAATTACCAACAGCCTTAAGAGCTCTGTGGTCAAACACTGGGCATATTATTTTAAACTAATAACATAACTAACTAACATAATAATGTTTGTCCAGATTATGTAGCTGAAAGATCGTCTCAGGTTACTTATGTAACCATGGTTCCCTGAGTAGGGAACGAGACACTGTGTCCTCTAGGGGTCGCTATGGGGAACGCCTTGTCGTGAACCGTGTCTGAAGCATACATTGAAAGAGCACCTGGTTTCTGAATCCAGCAGCGGGGGTGCCCACCGAGGACCTACCCTAGAAAGGGACAGAAACACACAGGTCCAGGGAAACACTGCAAAGAAACTAGCAGAAGGGTTATACACACAACCACCAGTTCATTAGATACACATATACATATATTTATATATACATATTTTTAGACATGGATCATACTCACCCACCATGGCTCCCGCGTCGGAGCTCTGTCCGGAGAAGCCTCTAGACCGGACCATCAGTAAGGTGGTTACTATGAAGCCATAGAACCAACCAAACCTAATAGGTCCAGCATAGAAGACTAATATGCAGGAAATTTCCCACCTAATCTCGGTCAGGTGGAGAGATGTTGGTTACAGGGGAATTAGGAAGGTGAAGATAAGGGCAGATGTAAGACCCCCGAAGAAATGAGTAGATACTGAGGTATCACTCTGATCCGGACAAAAGCACTGACGCCCTGTCTGGATCACACCGATGGGACACACTTATAGTGTTGTAAAAACGCAAGTGTTTACAGAGCTTTATTTTGATTTTCAGTTCTTTGTATTTTAAAATAAACTCCTAAATGTCTTGTTCAGTAGCCTCTATAACAGACAACTTCTAATTAGGTGATAAAAAGCAGTTGCAAATGTGGTACAAAATAAACACACTCATCTTTGCACCAATATGGATTGTAGGTAAATATCCACCTCATCCAGCACCCTTTTTCTGCTTTCTGTCTTACAAAATATCCCATTACTATTTGTATGTGAGAAACCTCTGCAAACAATTCAGACTGTGAGTGAACTATTCGAATAAATCAAACTGAATTGTGCAAATCCGTTTGTCTGATTAGATACATCTTTTTTTTTTTGCAAATTTGTCATCACTAATTCTGATTCTGATGTCTGAAAATACACATGACAAAAATAATACAAAAATAAATAAAAATTTACAGGATGGTATACGTTAATTTCACTGACAAATAAGGATTATAAGTGATATTTCACTGGGGCTTGGCTGTAGTCACAAAATCTCAACTGTTTGATGGTTTACATTGTCTCTAAATGTAAACTATCATCCCGCTCTAAACGGATCAATGTGACTATAAGACATTAGGAGATTAGAAATATTAACATCATGAATTTCTGTAACGCTGCTTTGAAACGATGTGGATTGTGAAACACTATACAAATATTGAAATATGAAAATATTTGAAATAATTATTTAGGTTAAGTGAAACTTACACAAGCTCCTTTTACTCTAAACATATTTCACTCATAAAGATGATGATGGGAACAATCATTAACAGTGATGCTCAGACCAATGAGATTTTTGATCAGTGTGAGGGACATTTTATTATAATAGGTATTTTTTGCTTTACTCTACTTAAGAGTGTTTTTTCCGGTTGAGAGCTGTAGTTCCGACCACGTACGTTTGCGATGCTGTTTGATGTTCTTTCAGGAAACATTGAATCGTTGAACTAAAAACTTTATTTAAAAAGTACTAACAGTAGTTCTATCTTGCAGCTAATGAGACAAATAATAGCACGATATCATGCTCACCTGCTAAGAGACAAAAGACTGTTTTTCCTGAAAATTGCAGTACAAGCTTCTAACCTCTAACGAATCATTTTAATTAATCTAACAATGATGACAAATCATCATAAAGAAAAATACTGCACAACAACAATCAAATGGCCAAAACTGCTTGTTTATTTGAATGTTCATATCAGATTAGACATTTTTAATATTCAAATTTAGTTTGACATAACCAATAACAAAATTATTTTCCAATTTTGTTATGTCTCTGAGGAAAAAACAAACAGCAGTTTCTTGAAGCAAGTAACTGATTTCCTTATTTAAAAACCTGCTGGATGCATCTTCCACTTTCTTAGCCCACCAAGGAAAGAAAATATTTTGGATTTCTTCATATAAATAAAAATCATCAATTAAACAATCAGATAAATTTGCATCGTCACCAATTAAAAGATGATGTATATATTTCATACATTCGTCAAACTTTTCCAAACCATGATTTTTGAAATCATCAAATGTTTTATTTAGTGTTGAATGTTCAAATAAATGGGATACAATTTGATCAAGCTTTTCTTTATTTGGGGGATTTTTAATTTTTGACCAATATTCCTCAAGATTATATTCTGTTGTATCTATATCATCCATTTCCATTGAAAATACTTTGTTTTGTACATATGCAATATATTTTTTGCAAATAGTTTCTAATAATTCTTTTTCCAATCTTTCTTTTTTTTTTTTTTTGGTTGTCATGTTAGAGATAATTATATCAATACTTCCCAGTGTTTGGGACTTAAAAGTGTAAGTGCAATCTTTAAGAGGCTTATAAGGTAAAATACTTTCATATGGGCCATTAATGCCCCACGGCTTATAAAAGCCAATAATAATTTTCATCCCATGCTTTTCATATAGTTTCTGTGCTATATCAATAGCTTGCTCCGAGCAAGACTTAAATTTGGGCCTCGCTAAACAGGGACTATTTAAAGAAAATATCAGTGACTTCTTATACAGACAATAATTTTTATCAAGAATGTCTTTTAGTAGATCAAATATATCATCTTCACTATGTTTTTTCATTTTTGAGTCTGGCTTGTGCACTTTTAGATATTCAGTATCCAATTTGTCGTCCTTTTTAATAAAAATTATAAAAGCAAACTGACTTGATTTATCAAGATCAATATTAAGGTTATATAAAACCTTATTAAAGATGTGATTATAATATTCTTCTAGATATTTTTTTCTGATACAATCATTAGTATTTTGAATTAGCTTAATTATATTTTTCGAGGACATTAGTTTATTTTTGCAATCTCCACATTTTCCCATCCAGCCCAAGCACAGATTAGGAGGTGGAGGTGGTCTGGACATGGACCTGTTTAAAGGCCCCCCTCCGTCGTCATCCGGGGATGGAGGGTGAGGGCCTCCATCGCTAAAAAATACAAGCAAATAGAATAAAACAAGCATTGGTATTACTTTTTTTTTTTAAAGTGACACCAAAACGTGACAGAAAATATATTAAAATAATATAAAATATCAATATATTATTCTTCATTCAGTTCTATGCAACAGATTTAAGAGATTTTAATCAATTATCCAAATAATTAAGAAAACTCTTATCAGAGCAGTGAACTAGAGGTTAGCGTAATTTAACGGCATTGCCATGTTACAGCACAGTAGTGCTATTGCAAACAGGAACAGGTATATTACACAGAAATTACACAGTCAGTACGTTATTTGAGCATAAGCAATACACAAGTGGAGCATTCACATGGGCCGTGAGCAAATCAAAGGAGCACACATTCATAGAGCGGAATATTAAGCAAAGCATTACACCACGCAGTGAAGACAGCTGGAAGGAAAGTGAAACATGAGTGGCATATATTTTCAGCGTCTTTTCTCATTTGGTCAAAAAAACGAAAACCATACCATTTCAGATGACAATTTTTAGCGCCATGAAATTTTGGTCCATCCCCAATATATATATATATATATATGCTGTGTTTGTGTATATATATATACAGCTTCATTCATCAGGCTGTCAGGAAGCTGAACTCCCTCCCGACCTTGCCCCCCCTCCCCTCTTTTGCCCCACGCACCACTGAACTCTGACCCTCAGACCCCCCAGCTCCCACATCCCCAGCTTCCACTCCCCCCTCCCACTAACACACTGGGACCTGCAGCAGTCACTTTGTGCAGCATTGATCTGCTCACTACCTCATTCAGCATTGAACTGACCTCATTCAACTACCTCTTCTGACAGTTTAAATAAAGAACTCTCTTAGTTTTTTTTTTCTTTTTCTTCTTTCTTCTTCTTTTGTCACTTTAATCAGTCTGAATAAGCTCTTTTGCACTACAATCATTATATCTGCACTGTTTGTTTACTTCACTGGTTTTATATTATGTATCACTTTTAATGTACTTACGAATTAATCTGGTCAGTGCTCGGTAGAATAAGGTGAGAGTCTTTAGGCAAAGATGAACTCTATAATGGAAACAAGGAATCAAAACAATTAGAAATGAGCAGAAAACCATATGCACTGTAATCCAAAACTAAGTCCAACTAAAATCCAAACTAACTCACTAAAATGTGCTTTTCTGAAAGAAGTCAGTAAAAGATTGCTCATATATCCTGATTAGACCAGCTCTTTAAGTCAGAGCACATAACAATGCTGCTCACCTCGAATAATGTCCACAATGCATGTTAGGATTAAGGTGTGAACAATGCCAGGAGTAAGAAAGATCAGATCACTTACTTGAGATTCTAATTTCACAACCCAGATCAGCATCTGCTTTATTCAAAGTCAGTGCTTCAACCAGCTGCATTTCTTTTCAATGTAAATAATGACATTTCAGATGTTCAAATAATGTTTTTTTTCTGAAACCCACCTCAGCAGAAATCCAACAGCACAAGCACCTCTTGATGACGGCACCGGCAAAACTAAATGAATAAACACAAAAAATGACTGTAGATGTATCTGCAGTAATCAAGAACAGAATCTGTGTATCTCATGTGGGGAAAATAACCAAATATGGGCACAGCCACACATGAGGGAAAACTAGGTCACGGAGCACATTAGGAGAAAAACACAACAACACAGGAACACAGGACTGACAATTGCATTATTTTTTTAATAAATAATTTTAAGCAAAGTTAAGATGCATTATAAAATTTAAAGGTTTGTTTGTTGTATGTTTTAATGCATTTCCAACAATGGAACAATTAATATATGAATATTAAAATGTATTATAACTGTGTTTACAATTATTCATGAGAACATACAGTGCATTATAAGGGGCATTACAAGGCAAAATTAATACACTAAAATACCTTTATAATTCATTATGAATAAAGGCTTTAAGACAATTTTGCCAAATCAATATATTTATTTTTATTGAACACTGATGCAACAACACAATTTGTGTGTAAATTAACTGTTACTTTAGATCAGGGTTCCTCAATTAGTTTTCACCAAGGGCCAAATTCTGCCAACAATACAAAGCCAAGGGCCACCGACCACAATGTTTGCTCTGCTATTATTATTATTATTGTTATTGTTGTTGTTTTTGTTGTTATTATTGTTGTATTATTGTTATTTCTCTGTAGCCTGTTTTATTCAAACAATTATGAACATTTTGTATTCAGATACTAAAGAACTTTGTCTGTTGAGTATTATAAACAAATGGGGAAAAAAAAGAAAAAGGATCTCCATGTCTGCCTCCAAGTCAACTGTTCTTGCTCACTTTCAGACTGGATCTCTTCTCTTCACTTTCTCTAATTGCAGATTCAATTATTAGACTTATCAGAATTAATATTTTGTTATTATTCTTATTTAGATTTTTGTCAAAGTGTAACAGAGTTAATTGACATGTACTCACCATTCAATAAGAGAAGTGACAGAGACTGGCTGAAGCAATACCTCGGAAGTTGGGGCTATATTCTGTTGTAGTAATCATGAGACACTGATCAAGATGCACACTGGACAGTTTCTATCCTGGTTCTTGATGATGTTCATTGTAGAAAACAATGACTCACAGATGTAAGTGGAGGGGAACATTGAAAGTAGGAACATTGCAATGATTTTGCTGTTTTTGAATTTAGGTTGAGAGACCACTTTTTTCCAAAAGTCGCTCACACTAGCCTCCTTGTTTTGCTCTCTGAGCAAATCAGACTTTGACATTTCCAAAATCTCCAGCTGCAAAGATGCTTCATCTAAGGTTGAAACCAGGCGTTTGGCCTCAGCAGTCCATTGCCCATCTGCTGGGACTGAAAACAGCAGTCTAAGAAAGAGAAGGAGTTCACTCGACAGGTTAAAGCTTTCAAATTGCTCCTCGAAATTCTTTGCCAGTCTCAGGACGAAGTTGCGCATTAGCAGGTCCTCTCGCCATGCTGTTGCAAATGTGGAAAGTGCAGCTTTCTCCATAGAAGATCGCGTTCAAAAAGTGTCAGCTTTAAACAAAAAGCTTCAACAGCTTCGTACATGTCTGCAATAGTGTGGTTCTTGCCTTCCAATTGCAAATTAAGCTGATTTAGGTGAGACACGAAATCGCACAAAAAAATGCATGCATGCCATCTCTGTGCTGTCGTTCAAAAAACCTCAGAAATGTATCTGCCTTTTGGCTTTGAAGGCTGCTTAAAAATGAACAAAGTTCATTTTGAAGTTCACACACTCTCTCCAGCACACGGCCCTTGATCAGCCATTGGATATCATTGTGCAGCAAATGATTGTGCTGTTCTGCTGACATTTCCTCCAGCAAGGCTCGGAAAAGGCGATGTTGCAGACCAGAACTCATGTGAATATAGTTTACCAGCCTCATCACCGTATCCATTGTCTCTTTCATATTTCCAGACAGTTTGGCACACAATACCGATTTATGAATTATGCAGTGAAATGCTATGAGTGCTGGGTTGACAGCAGCAAGCCTGCTAATCAAGTCTCTGTGATGTCCAACCATTGACAGAGCCCCGTCAGTGACAACTGACACAACTTTGCTTAAATTCAATCCATTCTTTTCAAAGAACTGCATCAGTGCATTAAAAATGATTTATCCGGTTGCGTGCCCCTGTATTGCCAGCAAACAAAGCAGCTCTTCGCAGAAAACCTTCCCATCAAAAAATCTGACGAACACTGACAGCTGTTCAATGTCGGTTTGGTCGTAAGATGAGTCTATTGCAAGTGACATGACTTCAGCTTTCTTTATGTCGGATAAAAGATTGGACAGACACTCATCCGCCAATGTCTCTACTCTTCTTGTTGCCGTGCAATAGGATAATGGCACCTTCTATAATAGCTCCACGACCATTTTCTTTGTTTTGTCATCGTGATTTAAAACTTCCATGTCAATTGCACAGTTTTTAATTAATTCGGCATCCGTGAACGGCTTCATGGCCTTTGCCAGGTTCCTAGCCACACGTAAGGATGCTGCGGAGGCATTCCCCTGTATGGATGTGGTTTTGTGAATAACAGCAACTGATTGCATGTATGCTGCCACCAATTGTGTTACCTTCTGTTTGCAGGTCTCAGTATGTTCTGGATAATTGCAGTTAAAACTGCTGTGCAATGCATAGAAATGGCATTTTACGTTATCAGCCTTACAGACTGCCACAGTCTGCGTGCATAACAAACACGTTGGTTTTGCATTGTGGTGGTCAGGCAAAATAAAACAAAATTGTTCAGTCCATTCGCATTTGAATCGCCTATTTTCTTTGTCAACCTTTCTTTTCTTCACACTCGACATGTTTTCGCTGTCAGACTAAGCTGTCAATGATGCTGCATTTGAATTTTACGCAGACGTTTCCTTGACAGCACTATTTGAAATTAGCGCGGGACAAATATTTTTCTCTTTCCAAATCCGGCCCGCGGGCTGCCTATTGATGAAGCCTGCTTTAGTGAAGCGACATGTGGCCAAGTATGGTGACCCATACTCGGAATTAGTGCTCTGCATTTGTCCCCCTTTAGATGTTTTCTGTAAAGTCTATGGACTTTTCAGGCAAGAAAATCAATAAGATATATTGAAATTGTTAGGATGGGTGTCTCTGCTGCACATTTGTGAGTCTGTTTGACTGAGAGCTTCTGTATGCCGGCCTACAGTAGAGTTACTGTCAAATAATAGAACCGTCGAGACTATTTCAACTGCTGCTGGAACAGTGTTGATGCTCCTGACCCGGGGCGACTGCTCTGTGAAAACTTCTTCTTTCTGTACTTGATTATGAGAGTTTAAATTAAAAGAGTTAGTCATGTACTAAATAGTGCACTACTTTGGTCATAAGAGTGTTATTTTATAGTGTGATTAGGCCACACCCTTTAAAGGTGTGGAGTTTCCAAAAACAGGCCAGTCAGGGCTGACAAATGAAACACTGCTGTCCACCTCGACTGGCCAGTAAAACAACGTCAAGAGAGAGAAAGACTGAAATCACAATCTTTGGTAGAATAAAGCAAATAAAACTACTACTAACAATAATGATAATTCAGATAAAAATAAAATGTCCTCCACAATGTTCTAGAATGATACATACAGTATAACTCATGGTTATCCATTTGAACACAGCAGCATCATTTGTTAACCAGGTAATTGTCACAATCCCAGTCTTGTGGTTTTCTGTTAAGGACTTTTGTTTCTGAAGTGTGTTTCCTAGCGATGGGAAATCCAGTTCTTTTCTGCGAACTGGTTCTTTCAGACAGTTCGTTTCAATGAACCGGTTAAAAAAAAAACGGTTCAGCAGTTCTTTTATGCTATAACGTAACGACTGTCACTACAGTCCCAATGACTGTGACTCGTCCCGGTGTCCTGACATTTTATCCTACCTGCCAGATTGTCCTACCAGGGTTTAATATTGTGTGTTTTTCTCACGCTGAACAACAATAGTTACTGTATTTGCATTACTGTAAGTATAGGTTTAGGGTTGGGGTAGGTGTAGACGTTAATAAACCATAATTTGACAGGTAGCATTTTTCGTTATCGAATTGTACTACCTACAGTTTTAATGGAAGGTAGCAAAATCTGACAGGGTAGCACAGTACGATTTAGGGCTGAAACGATTCCTCAAATACCTTGAGTAACTCGAATACAAAAAAATCTAAAATAATTTAGTTATTAAATAATTTAGTCCATTTACTGTAACTACACACGGAACACCGTGTTTCCCCACGGACCATTATTACTGACGCACAACCCGATAAACGCTGGACCAGACCATAGACTGTATAAAAACAGAGACCAGACTTTAAAAAAAAGCGCTGGGCATATTTAAGAC
>NW_015654046.1:19147-21138 GCF_001515625.1 Sinocyclocheilus rhinocerous
GGGGGGGGGCGTGGCACAGCCTTTAAAAAGGCGACATTTCAGGAGCTCTGTAGCACGCACCGCTTGATCTACACTCACCAAAATTCATACACATATATGTCTCATCAGGCCGAACAACTTTCATGCTGACCGTCAGTGCTCTGCCCAACAGGAAGTTGGCTATTTAAGGTTTTGTGAAAAGTGCATGCTCTGGAATTTGATATACTCCTCAGTATTTCAGAAACTCGTATATCAAATTCTATTAATATTCACTGAACACAAACAGCGTATGCTATTCTGTGTCAGCTGTGCCACACGGATATGTTTGATACGTTGTACGTATGCTTTGATTTGAATTAATACAAATCCGTGTGGCACAGCTGACACAGAATAGCATACGCTGTTTGCGTTCAGTGAATATTCTCCAAAATGGCATTACGGTGACGGGGAGGAGACGAATTGTTGTATAAAGTCGCTATTTTTGTTTTCTTTGCATAAAAAAGTATTCTCGTAGCTTTGTAAAAGTACGGTTGAACCCGTGATGTCACATGGATTATTTTACTGATCTCCTTGCTACGTTTCTGGACCTTGATCGTGGTATTTACACTGCTGTCTATGGGAGGGTCAGAGAGCTCTCAGAATGCATCACAAATATCTTAATTTGTGTTCCGAAGATGAATGGAGGTCTTACGGGTTTGGAACGACATGAGGGTGAGTAATTAATCACAGAATTTTCATTTTGGGGTGGAGTTACCCTTCAAGAGTTTCTTGACCTACTGAGCTGCCTCCTGTGTGCCAGTCCTTCACCATGGAATAAACTAATAAAATTAAGGGCAGACAAATCACAGAAACTACTAAAGCTGGCTGTTTTAACTCTGTAAAGCCTGACATTTGAAGTAATAGTCTGAAAAGTTTTTTTTTTTTTTAATTGAACACCTTTAGACAAAATATTACAAAACATTTGCTTTTATGGCTCATATAGTATGATAAAGTGAGAATATGGAGGAAAATCAGCTCAATTTTATTCAGAGACTTAAACTGAGCAAAAATATGACGTTTTTGCAGATGTTGATATTTATATGATGAAATTATAATGCTTGTAATGTAAATCAATGGGATCTTCATAACAGCACAGATACTGACATAAAATGATCGAAATATCAGCAGTTGCTATATATCTCCAATAATGTCTTTGTAAGATGAGATTGAAATGATCCAAACATATAATGCAATGCAAACCAATGCTGATTGAGAGATGAAGAAATAAACGCTTCTCAGAAGATGTGAGATGAAGATCATTCCTCCAATGAGGAACAGTGAAAGTAAAGCTTCTGGAAACAAACGTTCCTCAAAAGATCCTGATGATCAGATTTAAGACTAAAAAATGATTGATGGAGAATCAAGTAAAGCCATGCTGCTTCAGTCCAGTAAGTGTTCATCTGGAAATATTACTACAGTTAAGACATTTACTTGATAAAAATCAGTCAAGATTTGACAGTAGAAAGACACTTGAAGCTGAAGGTGGACGTTTGTACAATTACACTAAAAGAGCTTTTACTTTATAAAAAATAATAAACTATCAATCAGACGACAGAAGACGTAGTGGATTGTGTGTGACAGGTTTAACAGCATTATATTGATCATTTAGACCTGAAGGACGCGTACTTTCATGTGTCGATCCTTCCGCGCCACAGACCATTTCTGTGGTTTGCGTTCGAAGGACGGGCATATCAGTACAAGGTCCTGCCCTTCGGGCTGTCCCTGTCTCCCCGTGTCTTTACGAAAGTCGCGGAGGCAGCTCTTGTTCCCCTCAGAGAGCAGGGTGTTCGCGTTCTCAACTATCTAGACGATTGGCTTATACTAGCACAGTCTCAGGATCAGTTGTGCGAGCACAGGGACCTGGCGCTTCGGCACCTCAGCCTGTTGGCCCTTCGGGTCAACTGGGAAAAGAGCAAACTCTCCCCGACGCAGAGGATCCCTTTTCTCGGTATCGAGTTGGATTCGGTCGAACA
>NW_015654046.1:22302-26421 GCF_001515625.1 Sinocyclocheilus rhinocerous
CAAACAGCGTATGCTATTCTGTGTCAGCTGTGCCACACGGATTTGTATTAATTCAAATCAAAGCATACGTACAACGTATCAAACATATCCGTGTGGCACAGCTGACACAGAATAGCATACGCTGTTTGCGTTCAGTGAATATTCTCCAAAATGGCATTACGGTGACGGGGAGGAGACGAATTGTTGTATAAAGTCGCTATTTTTGTTTTCTTTGCATAAAAAAGTATTCTCGTAGCTTTGTAAAAGTACGGTTGAACCCGTGATGTCACATGGATTATTTTACTGATCTCCTTGCTACGTTTCTGGACCTTGATCGTGGTATTTACACTGCTGTCTATGGGAGGGTCAGAGAGCTCTCAGAATGCATCACAAATATCTTAATTTGTGTTCCGAAGATGAATGGAGGTCTTACGGGTTTGGAACGACATGAGGGTGAGTAATTAATCACAGAATTTTCATTTTGGGGTGGAGTTACCCTTCAAGAGTTTCTTGACCTACTGAGCTGCCTCCTGTGTGCCAGTCCTTCACCATGGAATAAACTAATAAAATTAAGGGCAGACAAATCACAGAAACTACTAAAGCTGGCTGTTTTAACTCTGTAAAGCCTGACATTTGAAGTAATAGTCTGAAAAGTTTTTTTTTTTTTTAATTGAACACCTTTAGACAAAATATTACAAAACATTTGCTTTTATGGCTCATATAGTATGATAAAGTGAGAATATGGAGGAAAATCAGCTCAATTTTATTCAGAGACTTAAACTGAGCAAAAATATGACGTTTTTGCAGATGTTGATATTTATATGATGAAATTATAATGCTTGTAATGTAAATCAATGGGATCTTCATAACAGCACAGATACTGACATAAAATGATCGAAATATCAGCAGTTGCTATATATCTCCAATAATGTCTTTGTAAGATGAGATTGAAATGATCCAAACATATAATGCAATGCAAACCAATGCTGATTGAGAGATGAAGAAATAAACGCTTCTCAGAAGATGTGAGATGAAGATCATTCCTCCAATGAGGAACAGTGAAAGTAAAGCTTCTGGAAACAAACGTTCCTCAAAAGATCCTGATGATCAGATTTAAGACTAAAAAATGATTGATGGAGAATCAAGTAAAGCCATGCTGCTTCAGTCCAGTAAGTGTTCATCTGGAAATATTACTACAGTTAAGACATTTACTTGATAAAAATCAGTCAAGATTTGACAGTAGAAAGACACTTGAAGCTGAAGGTGGACGTTTGTACAATTACACTAAAAGAGCTTTTACTTTATAAAAAATAATAAACTATCAATCAGACGACAGAAGACGTAGTGGATTGTGTGTGACAGGTTTAACAGCATTATATTGATCATTTAGACCTGAAGGACGCGTACTTTCATGTGTCGATCCTTCCGCGCCACAGACCATTTCTGTGGTTTGCGTTCGAAGGACGGGCATATCAGTACAAGGTCCTGCCCTTCGGGCTGTCCCTGTCTCCCCGTGTCTTTACGAAAGTTAAATTGTTGATTGATAGTTGATTGGTTTGAAGCAAGGCCTTACACGGCAGAGACTAAAACACATGTGAACAAGTCATGAACTTTGGAGAAAGATTCTAGAGGAAAAAGACACATTTACTCCAACAATAGATGAATTCTAGAGGCAAAAACTCCAGTCTCTGAGAACTACACATGCTAATGGGTGTCTCATGAGCAAGTCCTTTGCCTCTGTAACTTTTTCTTAATTCTTGCATAATTAAATTTTTATTGGAAAAATGGTATGTGTACAGTACTTCAAGGATCATAGTTGCTCACCCTGCTAAAGTCACGCAGAACATAAGCTGAGCTGACTGTCCATTAAACAACTTGATCTGAATTGTTTGTGTTTTTTGCTTTACTTTGACCAGGCCTGGGAACTGTCTGAAAATGGGATGTTAGGACTGAGAGATCCTCTGGCTGAGAAAAAGCCACACCACATCGGTGTTGGATATCAACCACAAACTGTTTCCATGATGGGGAAATGGACGGGGAAGAGCCAGAAACCAGTTTAAATGTGATGATAAGGAATCATTATTTTCTGAAACAGTATCAAATGTCTTATATTTATCACATGATCTGTATGATAGTTGACTGGATGGGATTGTGTGACTTTCAAGGACATTTCATCACTCATTTGTGTGAACTGATTAATATATGATGTTAATGTATTTTTGATGATCCATTATTATTTTTCTTGAATCTCCTTTGTCTTGATGCTACTTTATCAACTTTATGCTGTATGTTTCAATAAAATGAATATGGTGAATATCGTGTATTGAAAATTCTTGGTAAATACATCATTTTACTAGGTAGGCTCATATGTGTTTATTTTATACTTGAAAAACAACATTTAATTAATTACCATGATTATTTTTACTTAAGACATAAACATTTTTATCAGATTAATGACATCTGGGACAACAATACACCAAAAAGTTATTATTGTATATATTTAGTGACAAGTATATAGATTTTTGGTTAAATAAAGGGAGTTACAAGATGAATTATTTTGCATTACAAGATGCTGCCATGGGCTTTATTGCTACAAACACTTAAGGGATAACTGATAATGTACCAGGAATGATCAACGTGGGTCTTGTACTGCATTAAAACCAAGAGCATGCACATTACTAATGTCCAGCACGTGAGGAGCAAGATAAGGGGGTGAGGAGGACATTTTTACACTGATCTTTGCTAAGTAGTTTTTTTTTTATATATATTGTGATTCTTAGTACTGCATGAATTTGTCCTTGTGTAATAGTAATAGTGAAGTATATCACAATGTGTATAAATTGTCCTTGATTACTGCTTAACAGTGGGGAATAGATAATGGTAAGTTGTTGCAGGTTCATCCATTATATTTATTGGCGTTTACTTCAAAAATCGAATACATAATCTATTATTATTATTATTATTATTACTATGAAAGCATTTCTTTCTAATTTTTCCATGTTTCATCAGATGGCCTCACAATGTCCTGTCAAAAGCTATATGAGGGATGACGTAAGAATAGAAAAGGGTGGACTGATATAAACAGTGGACAGATATAAATGTGACTCAACACAGTTTGTTGTCCATGATGAAGATGATACATATATGTAGGTTTTACTGCCCTTCTACCCCCAGGGGCCCAATAGCGCCCCCTAGAAGAGCCAAAAAAATGCACATTTCAAATGGCTGTAAATCAGAGTCCAATTAACATATCAAAAAGAAAACCGGCAGGATTACTACTTATGCTATGTTGATAAAATAATGTTGGGCACAGTTTTCAGAAATGTATGGAAAGGTGGCAAAAAGGCATTTTAAATATTGCTCACTGTAATACCAAATTTCAGCCTGCCTCTCAAATATATCATAGAGGTTTGCACAATGAACATATTTAGATATCCAGTTTTCCATTAAAGATCTTATTTAATTTCGTTAATAAAAAGTTTTAAACTACATTACCCATAAGCCTCTGTCATTCTATCGATGGAAAGGGAAAACTTGGCACTGTTATTTGTAGTTCATTGAAGTTATGCTTAGAGTTAGGATCTCGCTAAAGGAGTAATTTTTCTCAACATAGCAACACTTCATTGTTGACTTAATATATTACAAACGTGATAATATCAGCAAAACATACTTTTGTAACACGATGCGCTGTTTAATATGGGTTAAAGGATAGTCCAACCACAGACAGTCCTGCGGGTGACAAGAGAAATTCACAGCCAATGACATCACAGCTGAGCAGCGGCGTCACACTTCCTTATCCATTTATGGTCATTTATGGCAGATGTCTTCCGCTTTTCGGCTGAAGGGGAGGGATAGATTCTATTAACAATAAGTTAAATTTGCTACCTATTGGATTGTGTTTTATTAACGTCTACACCTACCCCTTACAATAATGCAAATACAGTAATTATTGTTTTTTAACGTGACAAAAATTGGGCATATTGATGTGCGCATGCCCAGCAGTCGCAGCTGTATTCCATCTAGCCTTAACCGATAGTTCCCTTTCGTGGAACTTCGAACTGCGTCCTCTGGGGTCGCTATGGGGAATGCCTCGTCGTGACCCGTGTCTGAAGCCTACATTGAAAAAACACCAACTTGTTT
>NW_015654046.1:26442-31232 GCF_001515625.1 Sinocyclocheilus rhinocerous
CCCAAAAAGCAAAGTAAGAGCTCTTTCTTTTCCTACTATGGCGAGCACTAGCGAAGCGTTTAGAAAGTGTGTACATCCGTGTCAGCGGTTTCTGACACCCGATGATTCACACGATCTATGCGTTGTTTGTTTGGGCGAGGAGCATGCACGCAATGTTCTCGAGGGGGCAATCTGCGTGCACTGTGAGAGCTATTCGCTGAAAAAGCTCCGTTCTCGTTTGTCTCTCTTCTCGAGTGGAGAGGGACAACCATCTGTTTCCCGCGGTTCAGGACCCGCCGGCTCTACTTGCAGTAGGCGTTTCACTCGTCGACTTACGTCCAGGCGGTAAGGGAAAGCCGGGCGTCGGCTTCATACCTCCTGGATAATGCGGCCGAACACGGGCTTCTGCGGGAGCCTCGGGAACATCAGGCCCCCGGTGCTACGCTGCAAGGCACCCGGACTGGGCTACAGTGCCTGGTCGCCCCGAGGGGCTTCCGGGCCACCGGCGTATTCCTTCTTGCTGAGGCAACGAACGGGAGGTACAGGGGGCATCACCAGGATCCTCCTGTGTAAGGCTGTCGTAGGCAGGGCTCCCATCACCACTGAGATGGGCGAGCCGGCCTCTTCCAGCTGGCCGATATGGTCGGGATCCATGAACTTAAGTTCCAGATATATGGTGAATGAAAGACGTAAAGCAAGGCTTTGCGCAGTTCTCCAATCCACGTGAGTAGTGAATGTGCACGTGTAGCTAGGGGGCACGTGTTGCTTGCCCGTTTTCTAAAATTCCACTTAGGTGGTAAATGGGCACGGGATTCTTTGCCCATTTTTCTAAAATCCTGTGAAGGTAAGGGTTACGCGTGCGGTCTTCGTTCCCTTTGTTTAAGAGTGGGATAACACCCCGGTACCCTGGGTGCCACTCAAGTAGTGTGTCTTGGTCGACACACCCTGGAGACATCACTCCCCTCACCTCTGAGGAGGGTGCTGGAGCTGCTGTTCCCGACCGGCCATTACGTCCGGGTGACAATAGAACCCTAAGAAAATCCAAAGATTATGGTAAAAGTGCTCATATTGCGCACCTTTTAAAATCCACATGAGTGGTAAGTGTGCACGTTATCCTTTGCCACTTTTCTAAAATCCACGTAAGTGGTGGGTGGGCACGTTAGGCTTTGCCACCCGTCTAAAATTCCACCTAGGTGGTAGGTGTGCACGCTATGCTTTGCCACTTCTCTAAAATCCCACGAAAGTGGTAGGTGCGCACGTTCTTCTTTGCCCACCTCTCTAAAATCCTGTACGGTGAGGGTTACGCGTTTCGGACTTCGTTCCCTGTTTCGGAGATGGTTAGACCCCGATTTCCTGGGCTCCTCTCAACCAGTGTGTCTCGATCGACGCACTCAGGAGGCACTGCCCCCCTTGATATCAAGGGGTACTAAGAGGGTGTCTTCTGGCGAGCAGGGTCCTCTCCGAGGAGTTGAATCCCTCGCTCCATGGGCGTCCTCGTGGTAATGTTGAGCGCTGCTCCCCTTTCATGAGAGGGTTACCTGGAATGTGACCAGTATTCCTCCGCTGGGGAAAACGGAGGTGCCTCGTTTATGAGAGGCTTGAGCTCGCTGTCTTTCCAGAAAGACCTCGAACCAGCTGCATCAGTAGGATTGGGCCGTCCTCCGCCTCCCTGATGCGCTGGCGATGTGGCTAGCCTGCAGTATGCTACCCCTCTGATTGTTAATCATGCTGCTGGTTGGGGGCCCCCCCTCTCGGTGAGAGTTGGGTTTGGGCTCCCCCAGCTAGAATGAGCTACTGCCAGCCGGGGAAAGCCCGGCATGGGTAAGGGTCGAGCCCCCTGTGCGTCTGAGGACCAGGCGTGTGCTCCCACGCCGAAATTGTTACTAGCTGGTTCCGCTAGTTGGAACGCGCTGCGGGTCGAGTCCCCTTCTCGGTGAGAACTGGGCGTGTTGCTCCCCCAGCTGATAACTGCTAGCTGTTCCACCAATGGAACATGCTGTAGGTCGAGCTCCCGCTGAATGGATGTCTGCTCCCTCAGCTACAGGTTCGCGGCTAGCCACGCCAGCGTGATAGCCGTAGGTGAGACTGATGACTACTCAGGTTCCATCTATAGGCTGCCCTCCAGAAGTGCCACGAGAACCCCCTAGAACGGTTGTATCCATCTACATATGGACATTCTAAAATCCACATGGTGGTAAGTGGGCACGGTATCTTTGCCCACTTTTCTAAAATTCCACGAAAAGTGGTAAGTGCGCACGTTCTGCTTTGCCCACTTCTCTAAAATCCTATATGGTAAGAGTTACGCGTTCAGCTTCGTTATCTTTTCTGAGTGGTCTAAAACCCCGGTTCTGCCTGGGACCCACTCCTCCTGGTATTCTTGAATACCTGCTCTGACAGGGTGTTTCCACTACAGGCCTGTTGAGACAGGTCCTGCTGCAAAGTGAGGTCGCCCTGAGTGACAGGCCAAGACTAGTAATTGATCCAATAAGTAGGCTCTTGGTCGTATTCCCTGGAAGGAATCCTTCATGATTCTAGGCCCTGGCGCCACCTCCGAGGAGGCTGGGTTGGGCACAGCTGGTACGGTGGCCCCTGCCGTCCCGCAGTTCTGGGCACCGAGCCAGCCGCCCTCATTACACCAGAGGTTAATCTCGAGAGACTGGTTCCCGTGGTAGACTATTAGTAGCCTGGGTTCTACTACCAATCTTGTCCCAGTGGGACCTGCACACTGTGAGGCTCTAGTAATGTCCCTTGGCAGCTTAGGCTTTTGGCCGTAGGGAGTAATGTCACTGACAGCCGTCTGAGTCCAGGACAGGGGCAACTCCCATGGCGATATGGTGTAGTTGGTACTTAGTGGCTCGCCATGGTTCTGGCTTGCACTCCCCTCCGCATGGCGGCGTGGGTATGCCGTTCCCCATAGCGACCCCAGAGGACGCAGTTCGAAGTTCCACGAAAGGGAACGTCTCGGGTTACTTGTGTAACCATGGTTCCCTGAGGGGAACGAGACACTGCGTCCTCTAGTTTTTTGTGCCATGCTGCGGACAAAAGCTTCAGACGAAGAGGTGAATGATGTGCGCTACCGGCTCCTATTTTGTACTAGTCGCGACGGTAGTGACGTCATGGCTGTCGCCGGCCAAACAAGTTGGTGTTTTTTCAATGTAGGCTTCAGACACGGGTCACGACGAGGCGTTCCCCATAGCGACCCCTAGAGGACGCAGTGTCTCGTTCCCCTCAGGGAACCATGGTTACACAAGTAACCAGAGACGTTTTTGCCACAATAACGAATAAAAAAGCAGTTCATTGCAAAAATGTATCCAGGAAAGACTTAAGGGAAAAAATAATACATTGAAACAAATGGGAACGGGTGTGTAACTTAGAAATATGTAACAAAAAAGTCCTTAAAGATTGCCAAACAATATTTTTACAAACCACTTGCAAAGTTATCTTCACAAAATATTGTATTTTCTTCCCTTAAAAAACAAAACTAAAAAGGAAAACAATTATTAAGAACATTGTACATTTTTAACTCTAATACTTTGTAATTATTGTTCACTTTTATTGTGACTAAATGCAAAGCAAATTAACATTGTTAATAATAATAATTATAATCAGCGTTGGGGAGTAACTAGTTACATGTAACGGCGTTACGTAATTTAATTACAAAATAAATGTAACCGTAATCCGTTACAGTTACTAAGGAAAACTGTGTAATTAAATTACAGTTACTTATGAAAATGTTAACGATTACAAAGGGGATTACATTTGAATATTTACACACATCCACATACAGATTTAATTCATTTCTCTCCCAAATTGCACTGACTACTCTGAGACATACGGCCCTATAATATCTGCGATGCGGAAAACACAGACTGGTTCGTAGAATCCAGTCATAAAAACGGAAGTCCTATAGCCTAACGTGGACGGAATATGCCACATTTTGGACGAATAAATCAAAAGTAGGTCAGTACACTTGAATCAAAACGCGCTATGGACTAGTGTGTGAATATTAAGCCGCGAAAAGACAATATATGAATCCTGCACGTTCTGCGTGTCTGTGGAAATCAGGCGCGGACTGGCCATCGGGAGAACCGGGACAATTCCCGGTGGCCTGGCGGCCGATTTGGCCGGCTATTTTAATATTATTATTGTATAATTGCCTGCCGAATGTACTAAAGCGATTATTTCCGAATTCGCCATTCGATAATTAAATCTCTAATAAATCATGAATCGGTTAGTCGTGACTGGCGATTATTTTCCGAATTCGCCATTCGATATTTAAGTCTCTAATAAATCATGAATGGGTTAGTCGTGACTGGCAATGCTTCGGCTCGCGCGCTCAGAGTATCAGAGTAATCAATGCGAGAGAGAGAGAATGGAGAGGACTGTGGAAGCACACAGCTGAAGCGGAGAAGCTAAACTAGGCCTGCTGTTCAGGGTTTCAAGAGCAGGCCAGTTTCATCTGTAAATATGCTATTGCAGTTTTCTCTTTGTTTACTTAGTTAAGCAGCAGCAGCGCATTGCTCATCAGTCATCACTCAAAATACTGTATAAAGGACATCATTATTATCTATTGTAATGTTACAGTAGTCATTTAGCAGACAAATAATCATATTTTATAATAGGTTTAGGGGGAGCTAGGGCAGACAACAACACAACCCTTACGAAAATTAACTATGATTTTACTATAAATCCAAAGACAATGGTTACTATTGTCAAACCATGGAACCATGATTCTGGAGTATTAAAGTCATGAGAGAGATAGATATCAAGGCAAAATAAAGAGACTGAAAAGACTGAAAAGAATGAAGGTG
>NW_015654046.1:37786-53758 GCF_001515625.1 Sinocyclocheilus rhinocerous
TGGAGCAGAGAAGCACAACTACTGTTCAGGGTTTCAAGTGCAGGTCAGTTTCATCTGTAAATATGCTATTGTAGTTTTGTCTTTGTTTACTTAGCTAAGCAGCAGCAGCCCATTGCTCATCAGTCATCACTCTAAATACTGTATAAAGGACATCATTATTATCTATTGTAATGTTACAGTAGTAATTTAGCAGACAAATAATCATATGTTATAATAGGTTTAGGGGAGCTAGGGCAGACAACAACACAACCCTTACGAAAATTAACGATGATTTTACTATAAATCCAAAGACAATGGTTACTATTGTTAAACCATGTAGGCAATTTAGAAAGTATAATTTTGTTAAATCTGGAGTATTAAAGTCATGAGAGAGATAGATATCAAGGCAAAATAAAGAGACTGAAAAGAAAAATGGAATTGAAGGTGCAGTTCATGATGAGAGAACTTTTAATTATGTCCCCAACCTAAGGATTTAAACCTGTTTTATGTGAGGTCCATACAAAAAATAGGGTTGTCCATGTTTCAGAATGTGTTGTGGGTGTATGAGTGTGAGATTTCCTGGCTTGAATTTTTTTCCCAGTCCGCCCCTCGTGGAAATTAATGGCGCAGACATGCGGTTTCATTTAATACACATAAGCCTACTGAAGTTCACAGTGTTTTCAGCCTCTGCCGCCTCAATTTATGAGTACATGAACACATAAACATAATCTCTAGAACTGGTCTCTAGATCTCTAGAACTTCATGAGCATTTTACTTATTTTGAGAAAACTATCATCATATCATATACAAAGAGACACCAATGTTTCAGGAGTTTAGTACACAGAATAGGACACATGCTTATTAGATAACCATATTTGAGTTGATGTATATGCTTTTATTTATTATTAATTTTTTATTAACTTTTTTTCCCCAAAACCATTGTTAGATGCAGTGTTTCCTGTAGTTATGCAAAGATTTGGTTTCAAAAACAGTATCAATAAACTATTTCTTATGATTTTAAATCTGCATTGAACTTCAGATCAATCTCAAAGTAAAAGGCGGTACTAAAGTCTGATTTTGTGGTGGATGTGTTCAAATTTCATCATTTTAATTCAAGTGAGGAAGGATTTTGAAAGTCTGACAGTGTTGAGCACTACTGTAATGTTAACAGTTGCAAATAAACATTCATTAGAAATTTATAAAAGTAATCAAAAAGTAATCAAAAGTAATCAGTTACATTACTTTAATAAAGTAATTGAAAAAGTTACACTACTATTACATTTTAAATAGGGTAACTTGTAATCTGTAACCTATTACATTTCCAAAGTAATCTTCCCAACACTGATTATAATTGTAAACGTTAACTACTTTCAGTATGAAAATGCTTTTATTAAAAAAATAAAAAAAAATAGAGTATATGTCTTTCAGAGAACACTGGAAACAGATTAATTTTCTTAAAAATTAAATTGAACAAAAAAATGATATAACACAATGTAAATGTTTCAAACTCACAAAATAACACCATGAAGACATGCATGTCAAGTGTGCAATATCATCTATAAAACAGCACAGCACCAAATAAACATTAATTGTCCGAACAATGGAAGATAGAGACAGTATTCAGGAAAACAAACACCTGCTACATACAAATGCAGAAATTTACCTTTGACAATAGCATCATGAATTTGCAGCATGACTGGAACTAGAGGATGGCTGTGCATGAATACGTCCTTTACTAAAACTCCTGATGAGAACTGATGCTTTTTATGATAAAAGCATTAGGAAGACACCAAGTAAAGTTTACTGTATGAAGCTTGAAAAAGAACACAATGCTTTATCAATATGAAAAAGACTATTTTTAACTATTGTTTTCATTACTGGTTCTGTATACAGTATATGGGTTGCTGGATGGTCAAAATGTATTCATTATAAGCTTATACTTAAAACAAAGTTGCATCTTCTGCCAAAAAACAAACCACTGCACAGTCTTAACGCTGATCCAGGTACCATTTCTGTATGTGTGGGGGATAAAGAGTTAAAGAGGTGAGTCCTTGTGCATGATGGAGAATGACAGCTTTATCTGTGAGTAATCCTGTAAGACAGAAAGAAAAGAAATATTATTACATTACATGCAACTTGTTGGTTTATACATTACTGTGTTTTTTTAGACCGTAAATGCAGCCTCTGTAAAGATGCTGTATAATTAAATGTTAAATGAATCCATTATTAAAAGCAAGTCATTAATAGCAAGCTATATTCATATGAATTCTTTTAAACATGCTAACAGGACTGTTATCAGTAGTGTACTTGATCTGGTTCTGACAAATGAATAAAAGATTTGACAAATCACGTGATACATCAAACTAGCATTTCCACTCGTGGAAACAGATAAATTACGAGGTGCAGAGAGACATCATGTATAGTTGGAACATGAACTGATGGGGCCTATTTGAAGTAATTTATTAAGAAGCCAATGGACAATATAAACTTTCTGACTGTGTGGGGCATCTGACTGACTGGATTCATTTCAGAGCGCAACTGATTTAGCAATATTGTGATAGTGTCAAATGAGACTGTACAGGGGCTGAGGCAATGACTAACGACAGCAGTAGAGTAAATGTTGCAGGATTGTCTACAAGTACACTTGTACAATATCATACAAGTGTTAAATTGAATTACTGAATTATTAAGACTTTGATGTGAGACTGTGTTTAGGGTTCTTACTAATGGGGCATTTTTAAGACTTTTACCCTGTCCAAATACCCACACTTGAGGACTTGGCCACTTGAGAGCGCGTGTACGTGACTGTCCCAGGTCTTAATAATGCCAAAGCGCAGTGCCCTTAACACACACTAAACCCACACTATCTCGAATACCACTCCGGAGCGCTATAAAATCTTTCCAATGTAAGTTAAATATGAATAATAATTATTAGATATTACAAATAAAATGGTAGTAAAACAAAGTGTTGCACGTTTTATTGGTGCAAAGATAAGTATATTTCAATCATGACAACTCTCTGAAGACTTTAGCATGGTGATGGATATGACAATGTTAATGTATTTTGTCTTGGTGGAACTACGCTGCTGCTGCTGAATTGCTGCTGCTGTTGGTTATTGCTGTAGTTGTAGATTATTGCAGCTGCTGCAAGCAAGTACAGGAACTTGCTACTGCCAATGCATACGGCGATACGGTGCTATGAGTATTTAAGACATGCCATCCATATTAAAGGGGTCCTATTATGCTCTTTTACAAAGTCTTGATTTTGTTTTGGGGGTGTTGGATATGACAATGTTAATGTATTTTGTCTTGGTGGAACTACGCTGCTGCTGCTGAATTGCTGCTGCTGTTGGTTATTGCTGTAGTTGTAGATTATTACTGCTGCTGCACAAATAGCATATAAAATAACCCGTAGCAGATCTATACAGGTGGAACTGGGGAAGATGGAGGGTTTCAGAGAACTCTGAAAGCACGCTGCAGGAATCTGAAGTGAATGCTAGCCAGCCATATAAATCCAAGGCAGTAAGCTCATTGGCTGCATATGCAGCATGAACCAATCAGCTTGAGCCAAGTCGTTTAACTCTCTGAATATCATCAGTTACTTTAACCCCCCGTCAGAATGCGCCATCTAGAGTTTCATGACTGAAGTATATATTTATTTTCTACATCATTTGCAACTGCTTTTTAACACTTGTGGTCTTCATGCTCACTTGAACACTTGGGCCAAATACAGGAAATACGTCAAATAAGTAATCAAATGGTCAAGTGCAAAGACCGCAAGTGTGGGTATTTGGACAGGTCAAAAGTTTAAGAAACAACAAATGCTGTTCAAATTATAACAGCAGGAATGTTTGATAAAAGGGTAAAACTAACACAGACCTACCTCTGCAAATGTCTGCCTCTGCAGCTTTCCGTCTTCTCCGTTTCTGAAGGAATACCTCTCCACAAACACGACTGGGCTGACTGCTTCCTTTATGTCTTTTTAGTTAAAAATAATAATAATATAAAAAAGGGAGAGAAAATTAAATAGAACTATATACAGAATGTTAATAATGACCCGTGAGCAAAATATTTAAGATATAAACTGATATGAATGAACTGCAAAAAAATTTGAATTTTTTTTATTTAATTTTTTTTACATTAAAAGGTATTAGAAGCTATAGTATAGTAAATGTTGTGATTACTGTCATAAAAGCACATCAAAACTACCATTACAGTGGTACAACCATAGTACGTTTGGTGATTACTGTGCTATTACTATACATTTCACAGTAAAACTACAGTTACTGTGGTAAAAACATGGTAAATGTCCTGTTTTAACTTCAAATTTCACAGTAAAACTACAGTTACTGTTGTAAGTATTGCGGTTACCATGCTTTTACTACAGATACAACTTACAGCTTTGAACCTCATATGAATATAAAACTGATCCAATGTCTATGGCACGTCACGTGGCAGATAGCGTTTAATCACCTCAGTTAGCAGGTGTGTTCATTTAGTTAAACGCAATGAAACTCAAAGTCAGCCTCGGATGACAGGTATAATACAGCGAATAAATATAAGGCTGATTAATGAAAAGACAGAATAGATTTTATAACAAACATTTAGGACTACTCACCCAACGTGTGGCACACGTCAACTGATGGCAAATATGTCGATGTGTGCTGAATGAGACTTCTTGAATGTGATTTCATAGCGATAAACATCTCATGCTCTTCGCGTCTGTGTATTGACGCTAAAAGTTTTCAATTGAAAGCAATGTAGGTCCTAGTTTGTCGATATAGTGACGCCAAAAGGCACCTTTGGCGTCTTCTAAAGGCGTTTGACCATGCTTCGGTTTTGATGCCTTGGGAGTGAGAATGGGTTGAGAATTCCTAAACTAAGCAGGCTGTGCATTGAAGCTCTAACATGACTTATTGAGCATGGGACTTGTAACACACTGAAAAGTCTCTTTCTGCATTGCAAATAACATTTGATTTCATAAGTAAGAAACATCTTTCATGTGGGCAAGCATTGCTCTTAACATTGCATAAACCAACATTCTCTCACTGAGAAAGGAGGTTTGCAGCATATGTGGGCTTGCTTTCTCTTCATTTGCTTAGAAGCACCAGCACAGCATTAGTGCTCATAGAACTAAACTAAGAAGACCTAACTTGTAAATAGGGTTCACTGATTCAGAAAGAGAATAAACCATTTCCACAGCAATGTTTCGTTAACTCTGCTCTGTTTAATTTAAAACAGTTCTCTTTTTTTAAATTCTGTCACTTAAATTCTTTTTAACTTTCTGATCGTATAGTGTTGCAGTTGTAAATATTAACAGGTTGAATATAGATGACACACACATTTTCAATTAATTATAAATCACAAATCAATGAATGAAGATCCTCAATGAAATACAGAGCAATACAATTAAACTCACAGTTAAGGGAAACATCCCCACCTAGCGGAGAACTTGAGCAACTCATTTTGAATAAAACTATTTAACAAACATTTAACAACATATTAACAACATACCTGCACAATGGAGACAGTGTGTAATAGGGTTTCACTGATTCAGAGAGAGAAGAAACCATTTCTACATAAAACACAAGACAACACACAAATTGATTGCAATCAGGCCTCGTAATATAAACGCTGTGCTATTACTATACATTTCACAGTAAAACTACAGTTACTGTGGTAAAAACATGGTAAATGTCCTGTTTTAACTTCAAATTTCACAGTAAAACTACAGTTACTGTTGTAAGTATTGCGGTTACCATGCTTTTACTACAGATACAACTTACAGCTTTGAACCTCATATGAATATAAAACTGATCCAATGTCTATGGCACGTCACGTGGCAGATAGCGTTTAATCACCTCAGTTAGCAGGTGTGTTCATTTAGTTAAACGCAATGAAACTCAAAAACAGCCTCGGATGGCCGACATAATACAGCGAATAAACATACGGCGCTAATATGATTAATAAAAAAGGCAGAATACATTTGATAACAGACATTAAGACAGCGTATTTATGACTACTCACCCAACCTGTGGCACACGTAAACTGATGGCAAATATCGCGATGTGTGCTGAATGAGACTTCTTGAACGTGATTTCATAGCGATCATCATTCTCGTGCCCTGACGCTAAAAGTTTCCCATTGAAAGCAATGTAGGTCCCAGTTCGTCGATATAGTGACGCCGAGGGGCACCTTTGGTGTCTTCATAGTGACGCTAAGGGCGCTTGACCATGCTTCGGTTTTTGACGCCTTTGGAGTGAGAATGGGTAAACATAAATTATAAATTAATTATTATTAATTATTCGGCAGAATATTAGTGAAAGTGGTTTTCTATATTATCTCATACATGACGTAAGCGTGCTCCGGCCCGGAATGTTTAGTGCAAGTGTGAGTGCAGGCCAGCGGGTTGAGTTCGAAATTGTGATATTCGATACTGCGGGCTCGGTTCAGGGCAACCGTGCCTAGTGTAAGTACACCCTTATTATCAATTAAATATTATATTAATTAAATAACATATAAATATATTTTACTGTATTAAGTGTTTACATTTTATAATGTACATTATCTTCATGTAGATCCACCAGTTCACATTTACAACTCTGCGTGTTTGCTGCTTAAAAACATGGGTTGATTTTCACATTGGTCTTTGACAACAGCAGACGTTCAGGCTGATTGAAAATGGAAAATCATTCTCTTCCAGCAGGTGGCGCTTTCAGAACGGCAGTGCACAAAGCCCAAGAGACAGACTCCACAAAGCAGCGCAGCAGCTGACTTTGAAACGTGCAGCGCATGTTTATTCAATGAATAGCCTTTTGAAGATTAATCGCAATTCTCGTCTTTCAGTCCCCACATTTAAGACCTCCTGAAATCATAATTAAAACTTTCTTGTACCATTTAAGACTTTTTAAGGACCCGTCAACTTTCCTAATTTTTGAAAATGCCATTGTTTTTCACTCACTGAAAGTTTCATCTGTCTGCACGCATGCAGCGCTCCGCTCTCTGCTCTCATCACCCAAACGGCTCTAATGCTGACCTTGATGTGCTTGATAGCTATAACTTTGATTTATTAGAAATTAGCCTTTGGTATTTATTTATTTAATTATGTCAAAAGCCTTCACGACCTGCATGGAAGCACCCATCTTGCGGTCCTGATTCGGTCCTATTCTTGGTAATGTATTTTACAATTTGCTGCAGATGCTGATATTTATGATACAATTCTGATGCTTGTAATGTAAATCAGTGAGATCAATGAGACACATGGATCACTGGTGCTTGGACTTGTGTCTATACTTACATTTAGAGCTGCAGTCCGTAAGTTTTGCCTCTTTGTCGCCATCTCTGTTTGAAAACCTGCAATTGCAGCTGTGTGAGGAATTATCTTCCTTGCTCCAGCGCGGATGAATCTAATGTTCTGAGGAGTATGTGTGGCAGTCAGTAACGCACCGGTGTGGATATTTACTGTACTTCGCAATCACAGATTCTAGCTACGTCTTGGAAAATTACCCAAATAAGAATTTTCACCGTATACTGTCATCTGAACAAGTAGCAAGTCTGCCACGTTTGTTTTGACCAACTGAGGAAAAAAGCATTACAATAAATTGTGCTACTAATGGTGATTAAATCTAACAATCACTTAGCTCATATCACATCAAACCGTTCAAATGATTATTTTTGTTATACTTTATTCTCAAATTAGTAATGTTAACAACAATCCGCATTGCGTTACTATTAGTATGTATTACCATGTTTCAGTTTCTGCACAGTCTAATCTATAATCTATAATAATTTCATATTAAGAAATTCTTTTAACCCAAAAAGCGAATTAAGCTCCCTTCGAACTGGTTTTCTTTAAAATACAAATCGTGTGTAATCCCAGGCTAACTGTAATCAGAAGCACATTTATAACTGGAATATAATTTAATTTCATTCATATGTGTTTCATAAACACATAATCCGTCATCAAAAAGATACATTTAATTATTCCGGCTGCTGTGAGAAAAGGCTATAAACGATCGGCCAGCTGCAGGATCCTCACATGCGATAACCTAGTAGCCGGGACAACTTCTTTATGTTTACAGACGTGATATAATGACACAGCGGCATGCTCGAATTTCCCACGAAAACCTACCCGTACCACTCAAACTAGAAAACATTATTATACGCTAACCGTTGTGAATCGGGCTAAAGTAAGGCGATAGTTTCCAACACTGGCTGTTATGTACTTGCTCAAATATTGATTTCGGATCATTTTTAACCAAAAAAAAGTTACGACTGCAGCTTTAAGTTTAGCTGTTTATTTCAATTATTTATTTAAATTTAATTGACTTTGAATAATCAAATGCCTCCACAGCTGTACTTTTAGTTCTTCATTTCCCACTGATCATTGTGTGCTTCTCATTGTCTTTTGAATTTTGAAACAATAAAATGAATAAAAGCAAGGATACAAGTGCCAGTAAGGATGTTTATTTAAATGATTTTTAAATGTAATAAAGTGAACCACACATTTACTGACTTTAAAGAATCAAAAGCCTCCACAACTTTACTTTTATTTCTTCATTTCCCATTCTCATGCTTACTGATTCTGATGCTATTTTTTTCTATAAGTTGCCATAGCAAGGATTCTAAAGACAAGCGCTGCATTAGCAAGATCTTGCACCTATAAGAATAAACAGAAGGTATTTTTACATCACTGTGTGAAAACTTGTTGCTATTGTGAATTTAATCCTAATAATAAAATCATTTTAAACATTTTGGCTTAATACAGTCTGTAATTCAGTGATTTTGAGACATTTATGAGTACAATATAATTCTGTATGCGAGGTCATGCCGAACAACTGTACCTGCTGGGATAGTGGATTTCCGTATCTCAACAGCGTAACAAAGTGCTCACAGTTGCTTGATAACAAATTATATGGAAATTCCCTTCCCACAAGATTTTCTGCTTCCTGTAGAATATCTTCAATGGGACGTGGCTTATATTGGTCATCCAGATGATTGTTGATACGGTATTCATCATTGTCAGCCACATCCTCAAGTTTTTCTTTCTTCACTGTGGCTCCAGCGTCAGAATGCTCTATAGAGAAAGAAATGGAAAAGTAAAAACAATCATGACTCAAATGGTAAGTGTCAGATTGAATACAAGTTTTGCTCAATAGGCTGTAAAAACAAACAAACAAAAAAACTCACGGTCTTTGACCAGGTGAATCACATATCCATCTCCAGCATAAATTGTCCAGTGCTGATATCCTTTTCTGGAGATTTCAATGAGGTCTCCACGCTCCGGTTCCCTATTCTTTAGGAGACAATATCAGGTGTAATATATATATATATATATATATAAGTTACAGAGTCATTTAAATTAGTCAAATTATAATATTATACTGTTTTATCTAAAATAGCACAATATCATTGTGCTTGTAAATAGATAAAAACAAGAAAGTGCAACCGTTAACTTTGCCTAAAAGTAGCTACTGTACACAAAGACATACTCATTTCAGAGATAATTATATCTAGTTTAGCTACAGTATTTCTGTTGCCTTTTCAGAACAACTTGTGTAGTTCTCTCTATAGCATAATAAAATTAATTGGTGACCACCCTTGAGCAATAAGCATATTGTTTAATAGTAAAAAAATAAAAAAACAGAATACACACATAAAAAAGATCTATTTGTCTATAAGTAATGTAATCTTTAATTCTTCCCATTGTTAATTAAATGATATTTACCTGGCTCATGGCGGCGTCCAACTGCTCTTCTGCTTTTCACTCGAATCCTGTTAGAAACACAAAACATTTATACCCTGTTTCCATCCAAGTCCAAAATTGTATACTTGGGATGGCAAGAAGGGATTGGGCGTGGCCACAAGTCTGATGTGTTTCTGCCACATCCTGATTCTTCTAAACATATTTGACTGATGATGATGATGATGGAAAGAATCAGGTTTGATCAGTTGCGAGGAAAACACAAACCCATCAGTGTAATTCATCTCAAAGAGTTGAGCACTTTCTCTTGAATGTCACTGCGTGTAGCATTATGTTTTGACATCACTGGATTAACCATTACAGTCAATACATTATCACTTCTCAGGCACTCAAACTACTAGCAGTGTCCCCGACTAAGGATTTAGTCGAATCAGAATTGTCGAATCTTGCTGTATGGAGATTTTCATGGAGGAAATGAACAAATATCCTTTTAATTTGTCAGTCTTTGATGCATATACTGCCACATAAAACTCCATGTGATCACCTAAATATGAGCTGCTGTGAAAACTGCTCAAACACAGCTAGTTTATCCAGGCCCGGTTCCAGAATTACTGAGGGTGCTTAAGTGTGCTCTAGCCTCAATTCACATAGCCTTCATTTTCACGTAGCTATATTTTTGTCCCATCCATTGCTCTTTCGAGTGTGAATCCTGCATAAATATGTAGATGTCATTCCCGAAACTTTGCAGCGTGTATGTCACGAATCCGGTTCATTGACTTCCGTCCAATTACCACCAGAGGTCGCTCTTCAATTTTTATGACTCTCTCCCTACACAGACTTTCACATGTCACCCCAGACTACATTTCCCAGCAGCCATTTCTCCTGCGGCTGACGCTGCAGATCCTCCCTGCAGAGGTAGTGGCACTCACTGCTGTGTTCCCCAAGGCGATGGCGCACTCTGCAGCTTCTCCAGAGGTGGCGTGTATGCTGCATAACCTCCCGAGGCAGAGGCGCTCGCTTCAGCTCCTTGTGCGGTGGTGGCACCCAGCAACACACTTTCAGCCTGTCATGTCGCAGTCGAAGGAACCATTGCTGAACTTTGAACTCTTCCTGTTTCCTGATGGTACGGCCGTCTGTGAACTCTCCTCTGCCCGTCCTGTCACGTCTATGGAGGCCGTCTGTGAACTCTCTGCCCGTCCTGTCACGTCTATGGAGGCCGTCTGTGAACTCTCTGCAACAACCACAGAGACAGTGCATGGACTTTATTTTTGCCCCGATTCAGCCAAGGGATTTCCCTGGGAGCTCTGAGCCCAGTCTGCTATGACCGAGGCCTTAAATGTACATTTTCCCTGCTCTGTTAGCCCTGTTATGTCCATAGGGGCCGTTAACGAACCCTTTGTCTGCCCTGCTAGCCCTGTCACGAGCCCAGAGACCATTAATAAACTGTCTGTCTAACTCTTCCTGTTTCCTGATGGTACGGCCGTCTGTGAACTCTCTGCCTGTCCTGTCACGGCTATGGAGGCCATCTGTGAACTCTCTGCCTGACCTGTCACGGCTATGGAGGCCGTCTGTGAACTCTCTGCTTGTCCTGTTCCGGCCAAGGACGTTTGAAATATGTATATTTTTCTTACAAAAATGTATAGATTCACTACAGGAGGCCTTTATTCACCCCCCGGAGCCAGGTATTAAGGTTTTATCTTGATAGACACCGATTTAACTGCGGTGACACACAACATGCCTTTATGTTAAAATGAAATAAAACCACTTCTCATAAATGTCTGTTTAGTTTCAGTCACTGAAGTGTCTCCCAGTCCAGTTTCTGTTAATCCATCCGATTTTGAACTGTCTATCTGATGGTCTTCTGCTTCATCTGCTCCTCCGTGGTGGTCTCCTTCTCCGTCTGCTTCGCCCTGGTTGTCTTCTGTCCTGGCTCGGAACAGCTTCCACATATGAAAGATACCGGAAGTGAGAGAAAAGTGTTTATTACGTTTGAAATATGTATATTTTTCTTACAAAAATGTATAGATTCACTACAGGAGGCCTTTATTCACCCCCCGGAGCCAGGTATTAAGGTTTTATCTTGATAGACACCGATTTAACTGCGGTGACACACAACATGCCTTTATGTTAAAATGAAATAAAACCACTTCTCATAAAGAACATGATCTTCTTTTTAATGAAATACCAGTGGTTATATAGGCTAATTATGCATTCTTTATAGCAACTTGATTACCATATTCTTCATTCTTTCAAGCAGACATATTTATTTCTATAAATAAATTTAGATTAATCTTTAGGGCTACTAAAGTTTTTCAGTCAAGAGCAGTGCATGATTTTCTGTCTTTCTTTTGTTGCTTGATTAACATCAATGACTCAATAGCAACTAAATTAGGCTGCTGTCCCTTTTAAATCGAATGCACAGCTGTAATGAATGCAATGTACTGATACATGTTCTTCCTACTGTTTATGTTCACTTAAGACGTAATCAACTGTGTTTACGTGAATACTCGTCAAAACAGACAATTCGACATCATTTTGTGTGTAATTCTCCGTTCGTGCTACGTGACGTGCAGCAAGTGTATGCTAGCTTATGTCCCGCTGGTTCATATGTACGCATCTAACCTCCGAACCACGCAGCAGATTCGTTCTGAATGAATCTCTTCCCAAATCGTCCCTCCCTAACATTTTCGTCTCGTTTTTTTTCGTTGACGAAAATGTCAATAGATTTACGTCAAAGTTTTTGTAATTCAAAAAGAGTTTTAGTTCGTTATCGTCTCGTTGTCATCGGTGGAAAAAAATTAACTGTAATGTTGATGAAAGTTATGAGGAAAATTATTCGTCAACGAAATTAACACTCGTCTTGAGCATATCCCTACACCTAAATCTAACCTTAACCCTGAGTAATCCCTAAAATCAGAGGAAATGATAGATGAATGACACTGATGTACAAGCACCAAACACTGATTGTAAGCCTAAACTCCACAAAAACTATAAACTGGTGTTTCAAATCTGATTGGTTAATCACAATGTTGTTCCAGGGTCAACAAAGATGTTGATCCAGGAACATGTCGCGCTTGGTAAAATCAAGTTCTGCCTGTCCCTAGTCTTCTCAGCACCATTTTGCCAATATGATCGTGAATAGATAATATCTCGAGTTTTTATGTAGAAGCTTAGTCATTCCCGAGCACCCACAGGATTGGCGCCAATGTTCACAGCATACAACAATCAAATTAGAACCGGCAGAAATGTTTTGAAATCACTTGTACCCTACCTGATAGGGGGAAAAAATCAAGTCTTTCACCCTGCCTGTGTCAATTTGAGTCTTGTTAAAGATTTAAATCCCTGCTGCCATGATGCTTCTGATGGTCATGGATTATGGAAAGTGAAACTTAAATCTATAGGGGTAATTGGATTTATTCACGCACGTTAAAAATATTTATTAAAAGCTTCTTTCTTTTCAGATTCTTATTTACAGCATTATCATAATAGGCTGGATCTTAACTTATTGGGAGAAAACCGGTAGTTCTATGTGAAATCAGACATTGAGCACCCCATATCGCCAAAATGGCATGATCATAACACCCCGCGGATATTTGACTGTGAGATTTGTATCGAATCAGGCTCCTCCTATCGAAGCATCAAATCTTCCACTATTCAGGGTCACCCCTACAAACTACAATGGAATATGAAACCCTTCTTTCTTTTCAGATTCTTATTTACAGCATTATCATAATAGGCTGGATCTTAACTTATTGGGAGAAAACCGGTAGTTCTTCCGGTTCTACCGGTAGCACCCCATATCGCCAAAATGGCATGATCATAACACCCCGCGGATATTTGACTGTGAGATTTGTATCGAATCAGGCTCCTCCTATCGAAGCATCAAATCTTCCACTATTCAGGGTCACCCCTACAAACTACAATGGAATATGAAACCCTAAACTGTCTCCATCGCCACAGTGAGTCACGACACAAACACACTCCATCTGTGCAGCCATTCCTTCCCGTCACCGTAGCGCCATTTTGGAGAATATTCACTGAACGCAAACAGCGTATGCTATTCTGTGTCAGCTGCATCACGCGGGATGCTGTGACGTCCCATTGCTGTCTATGGGAGGGTCAGAGAGCTCTCAGAATTCATCAAAAATATCTTAATTAACAAAAATAACGACTTTATTCAACAATTCATCTCCTCCGCGTCACCGTAGCGCCGTTTTGGAGAGTATCCACTGAACGTAAACAGCGTATGCTATTCTGTGTCAGCTGCGTCAAGCGGATACGATGTATTAATTCAAATCAAAGCCTACGTACAACGTAGGAAACATATCCGTGTGGCACAGCTGACACAGAATAGCATACGCTGTTTGCGTTCAGTGAATATTCTCCAAAATGGCGCTACGGTGACGGGGAGGAGACTAATTGTTGAATAGAGTTGTTATTTTTGTTTTCTTTGCATACAAAAAGTATTCTCGTAGCTTCGTAAAAGTACGGTTGAACCCGTGATGTAACATGGATTATTTTACCGATCTCCTTGCTACGTTTCTGGACTGTGATCGTGGTATTTATACTGCTGTCTATGGAGAGTCAGAGAGCTCTCAGAATGCATCAAAAATATCTTAATTTGTGTTCTGAAGATGAACGGAGGTCTTACGGGTTTAGAACGACATGAGGGTGAGTAATTAATCACAGAATTGTCATTTTGGGGTGGAGTAACCCTTTGAGGAGAAGCGATATTACAACATCAGCAACCACAGACATTTACAGTAGACTCCCTCTAAAACAGGAAATTCTCAAACTTCTGAACAGGGCTTGTGTTGTGCTGAATGGCTGCACAGATGGAGTGTGTTTGTGTGACATGACTCACTTTGGCGATGGAATAGTGGTTAGCAATGTTGTAAACTGTTGGCAACTTTTCAGACTACCCTAGCAGGTTTTTAAAAATGTATTTGGCAACTTTTAGCAACTTTTGAAAAGTGACTCAAATGATTTAAAAAAGCCATGAATTCTTCCTCTTAACCACACAAAAATAAACAACTATTGAACAGCTAGCCAGCCTAGCAGGACATCAACTGCTAGAGAATTGGAGAGAGGTGCCTAGCAGCACACATCACATGTCAAGTTGCTAGTTGCTATCTATCTATATGTATGTATGTCTGTCTGTCTGTCTGTCTGTCTATCAAAATGCAATATGTAATTTAACAAATACAGGTAAAATGCTGGTAAAAATAATCATATTAAAAAATAATGTTAACACCGTACACTGTGCCTTATTTTTATGGACATTCCTTAGAGTGTAGCATTTAACTTTCTATCAATACACTGCCTAAAACTATAATTGTTAACAATGTGTAGGTTTACTAGTTAATAACAAATAAATTGTAATGGATTATGCATAGTAAGTAGATCATGGTTTCTGTACTGATGAGGACTAATTTATTAACTTCATCTTCAAGACTTGTAAAACATCCTCGTTTGCACACCACATACCTGTATTTGGGTGCTTTAGTTGCTAAACTTAATTGTAAGAAACTTATCAGGTCATGGTGTTAATGTTTTAACTGACTGAAGTTATGATTACTGACTTAGATATTTGAATATGTTGAGTGTATTTTGATTCTGGCCTGGTGTTCTGCCGATTTGTGCTACACTTAGGGTTGCCACCTGTACCTTAAATTACGGAATCGTCCCGTATTTAAAGGTAAAATGATGCGTGTTATGTTGTGGGTTCGTGCAGTGAGATTAAGAACACACAGGAGAGCTGTCAGACATCCATGCATTTTTACTCTGCCGTTAGACCCTCATCAAGAACACACCCAATTATTGAACATGCCCTCTTAAACACACATACCATTCAACTGGTATGCTACATCCCCCTTCTTTAAGATTCTATGTAGAACATTACTGCATCAAAAAAACATAACATTCTGTTATTCATGTTTTAAAACATAAATGTTTTACAAACCTGCAGGTTACGTGTTGTGTGTGTGCATGTATATTACATACACTGTAAAAAATAAGTGTAATTTTAACTGTAAAATTTTGTAAAAACGCCACGGAAAAAAACTGTTAACAGTAAGTTTCCGTACTATATACAGGGAAAAACTGTAAAATATCTAACCAGACGTTTCATGTAATTGTACAGTAAAATGCTGTTCATTTTACAGTTTTTAGAAGTAAAAATAACAAATAAATGTATAATTTACAGTCAAAAACTGTAAACTGATATTCCCAGAATTCCCTGCATGACACTACACATTTGAAAGTATTTTGTTTAAATAATCATGTTTTTT
>NW_015654046.1:53856-54280 GCF_001515625.1 Sinocyclocheilus rhinocerous
AAAGGTTGCGGGTTCGAGTCTTGTACCGGCAGGGATTGTAGGTGGGGGCAGTGAATGTACGTGCGCTCTCTCCCACCTTCAATACCACGACCAAACCCCCAACTGCTCCCCAGGCGCCGCAGCATAAATGGCTGCCCACTGCTCCGGGTGTGTGTTCACGGTGTGTGTGTTCACTGCTGTGTGTGTGCACTTTGGATGGGTTAAATGCAGAGCACTAATTCCAAGTATGGGTCACCATACTTTGCCACATGTCATGTCACGTCACTCTGTGCACCTTCTATATATTAGCGAAGCTACTTGTGATGAGCTTTGATTCTTCATGTGGCTTTCTCTTTTACCACCTGCATTATTATGGTGGTTGTAAGTTAAAGGTATGTTAAAGGTACAAAACAGATTTTAATAGCAGTGTTGAATTTACTGGTTT
>NW_015654046.1:54297-60813 GCF_001515625.1 Sinocyclocheilus rhinocerous
GTATGTTAAAGGTACAAAACAGATTTTAATAGCAGTGCTGAATTTACTGGTTTACATTCAAATGTTCTTGTTTGTAAATTACAGTTTTATACTGTAAAATTTGCATTTTTTGGCCATAAATGTGTTTACAGTTTTTCTACACAGCTGCCAAAATTATTTTGTAAAAACTACAGATTTTTTTTACAGTGTATATACAGTATATATTAATATGAGCATCAGAATTTCATCAAATAAATATCAGCATCTGCAAAAACTTCATATTGTTGCTCAGTTTGACTCTGAATAAAATTGAATATTTATCAGACTACATGAGCCATAAAAGCAAATGTTTTGTAATATTTTATCTAAAGGTGTTTGTTACGGCCGGCTCGTGGCCACAACAAACAAAGGAACCATCCACCAAAAATCTCAAAGTAACAACCAAAGTTTATTACATAATTCTAAGGGATTCACAAAATATACCATGACATTAAGCATCAATTTGAAAAGTCAGAGAATACGGCAAACGACAGATCCCGTCAAGCGAGGCAATCCAACACCAGGTGGAGATAAATGAAAGACAAGAAAAAAAATGTTTACCACACACAATTTCAAAGGTAGTGACTATCCAAGTTACCTATCAATCTGTCGAAACAATCACCTACAAATAACATTTTAACACAAATAACTATTTATAAAGAGTGTGTTAATTATAAAGGTGTTTCTAATTATAAAGCGTGTTTGGTCTAGGGGTATGATTCTCACTTCGGGTGCGAGAGGTCCCGGGTTCAAATCCCGGACGAGCCCCCATTTGTTACGGCTGGCTCGTGGCCACAACAAACAAAGGAACCATCCACCAAAAATCTCAAAGTAACAACCAAAGTTTATTACATAATTCTAAGGGATTCACAAAATATACCATGACATTAAGCATCAATTTGAAAAGTCAGAGAATACGGCAAACGACAGATCCCGTCAAGCGAGGCAATCCAACACCAGGTGGAGATGATGTCACTTCTCCACACGCCCTCCTCTCATGCCGGTAACCGGAATACTTGTATCTCCCGCTTCCTCATTGAAACAGGTGATCATTATCTCTCCTGCCACCTAGAGAACAAGAAAAGACAACACACAAAAAAAATAAACAAATAAATTAACACCCTTACACCATAATAGTGTTCATGTCATTACTTCTAATGTCAGGCTTTACACAGTTAAAACGGCCAGTTTTATAAGTTTCTGTGATTTGTCTGCCCTTAATTTTATTAGTTTATTCCGTGGTGAGGGACTGGCACACAGGAGGCAGCTCAGTAAGTCAAGAAACTCTTGAGGAGAAGCGATATAACAACATCAGCAGCCACAGACATTTACAGTACACTCGCTCTAAAACATTTTACAGATGTAGGCAAGGTACGTCTGGGAAACAGGAAATTCTCAAACTTATGAATAGGGCTTGTGTTGTGCTGAATGTCTGCTCAGATTGAGTGGGTTTTCTGTGATGTGAGTCACTGTGGCGATGGAATAGTGGTTAGCAGTGTTGCCAACTTAGCAATTTTGTTGCAAGTTTTGGCATCTTTTCAGACTACCCAAGTAACTTTTGAAAAGTGACTCAAATGATTAAAAAAGGCATGATTTTTTTCTTCTTAACCACAAAAAAAAAGAAACAACTATTGAACAGCTAGCGAGTCAAGCCACACATCATCTGGTAGAGAATTGGAGAGAGCTGCCTAGCAGCACGCATCACATGTGAATCAAGTTGCTAACTGTTATGTATCTATCTGTATATCTGTATATCTGTCTGTATGTCTGTCTATCAAAATGCAATATGTAATTTAAAATACAGGTAAAATACTGGTTAAAAATTATCATATAAAAAAAATCATATTACCATTCCTAAGAGTGTAGCATTGAACTTTCTACCAATACACTGCTTAAAACTATAATTGTTAATAATGTGTAGGTTTATTAGTTAATAACAAATAAATCGTACTAGGGCTGTAGCTATTGATTATTTTAGTAATCGAGTATTCTACAGATTATTCCATCGATTAATCGAGTAATCAGATATTAAGTAATTTTTCTTTATTAAAGAGCAATACTAAATATGCAAGAGATAATAAGATAGATCTCTTAAAATAAACAACTAATTTGTTTTCTTTTTAGAAAAATTTAAAATGTTATTGCTGAAATTGCATACATTAAAGGTACAATAGGAGATCTTGGAAAATGCTAACTTTAGCCTGATAGCACTGAAAGGTTTACATAAAGATTAGACTGACAGTTGGTTCTGATTTCTCTTCTCCATTATAGACAAAAAGAGACAAGAAGCAGCGATTTCCAGAAAAGTTCAGAAGGTAAGAAACAGTGGGTCTCATTCACTGCGTGATGCACAAAGTTGTGTATCTGTGTACAAATGTTTTCCTCAAACAAATTGTGATTCATTAAAAACTTTTGAATTAAAATGTATTCTAAATTCTGAAAAAAAGACATACAACTGAAAACACATGCACACAAAAAACTAGGCTACATACTTTGAGTGGCCTTAAAATCTCTCATCTTATAATGAAATGAATACATTTGCACTTCATCGTATACAGTGAGAAGGTAAAAAAAGCGGTGTTATAGCTCATGAATAGTCTCGACGGTTCTATTATTTGACAGTAACTCTACTGTAGGCCGGCATACAGAAGCTCTCAGTCAAACAGACTCACAACAGAGTGTCTTGAGTGCTCCTGCCCCAGGCATTACTGTGGGATCAGCCGCGGTGAGTTACTCTGATCTGTGTAGAATTAGTATAGAATTACATTTACATTTTAATATTTAAATACCTTAAATTATTAATGGACTTTTCTACTGCGTTTTAAGTTTACATAAAGATTAGACTGACAGTTGGTTCTGATTTCTCTTCTCCATTATAGACAAAAAGAGACAAGAAGCAGCGATTTCCAGAAAAGTTCAGAAGGTAAGAAACAGTGGGTCTCATTCACTGCGTGATGCACAAAGTTGTGTATCTGTGTACAAATGTTTTCCTCAAACAAATAGTGATTCATTAAAAACTTTTGAATTAAAATGTATTCTAAATTCTGAAAAAAAGACATACAACTGAAAACACATGCACACAAAAAACTAGGCTACATACTTTGAGTGGCCTTAAAATCTCTCATCTTATAATGAAATGAATACATTTGCGCTTCATCGTATACAGTGAGAAGGTAAAAAAAGCGGTGTTATAGCTCATGTGTTATCTGCTAATGAAGGTCTGTAATCTGGGTCTGTATTAAAGGTGTTTATTGTGTTTGAACTGGTTTTGAGGGCGGCATACTTGGCATTGCTCAAGGATCTTGCCGCGCATATTTAAAGAGCATCATGACAGTTACAAAAGGCTGTAAAGTAAAGGTTCTGCAGGAAAGCCTAAATATGTAGATGTTAGGTCAATGTGCAGCAGAGACACCCATCCTAACAATTTCAATATATCTTATTGATTTTCTTGCCTGAAAAGACTATACACCATAGACTGTATAAAAACATGGACGTAGTGTCCGTGACGTCACCCGTAGATTCCTGAAGAGCGTTTTAAAGTAGGCGGAGCCGGCCGTCGCCATCTTGGCAGCGCGTCACCGCGCGTCACTCCCGGATAATCGAAAATGGGCAAAGAGGCGGGAGCAGGTTCCTGAAACCTCATGAAGAGCAAAATTTGCTATATAGACCAAAATCATTTTTTGAACCAGGCTGTAAAAATGTTTTTTCTGCTGTAAAGTTGGGCATTTTAACATGGGGAGTCTATGGGACTGACTCTCTTTTGCAGCCAGCCTCTAGCGGCCAGTCGATGAATTACAGTTTAAGTCACTTCCGTGTTGGCTTCACGAGAGAGAGCGAGAGGCTGCCGCTTGCTATACACATTACAGATAACATCTAAAGTAACAATTAGTTTACACAAAAAATGTGTTTTTGCATCAGTGTTCAATCAAAATTAAATATAATAATTTGGCAACGCTTTTCTTAAAACATTTATTTTAAATGAATTATAAAAGTATTGCAGTGTATTAATTTTGCCTTATATGATCTCATGAATAATTGTAAACAGTTATAATACATTATAATATTCATCTATTCATTGTTACACCTTTAGAACACAACAAACAGACCTTCAAATTTTACAATGCATTTTAACTTTTTTTATTATGAAAAGAATTATTTATGAAAAGATATAATGTAATACAGCATACATTGTTAATGTGTTACTTTTAGTTCTGTAATCACACACTGTGGGAGTTGGTAAAAAGCATTTGTCAGGGTCTGGCGTCTGGTGTTTCTCCCTCTCACCACCAGAGGTCGCCATTTCACATCCTCCCGGACTCCGTTACCTTCATGCCACTCACCTGTTCTCTCATTACCTTATTATTGATTAATTTGTCCCAGCTGTTTACCTGATTGCCTCTCCCTTATAAGGAGTGCTCAGTTTATGTCTCGTGGTGAGCGTTCATGTACTCTGGTTTTTCGCCCCTTCGAGGTGGTTTCAATTGTGTTTATTGTTTATTTTTGTTGTGAGTCATAAAGACACCCCATCTGGCTGCACTTGAGTCTTCGCCTCTTTCGAACCGTGACACATTTTTTCCTTAAGGCGTACCTTTTGCAATACGTCAGATACACAGATTCTGTTCTTGATTACTGCAGATACATCTACAGTCATTTGTGTGTTTATTCATTTAGTTTTGCCGGTGCCGTCATCAACAGGTGCTTGTGCTGTCTCTACACTGCTTCAGTTCTGTATGTATTATGTTTGAAAGCAGTGATTATTAAACTGTTCTGTGAATGTTACCCCCTTTTGAGGGGAAAATTAATGCAGTGCATGTGAAATGATTCAATTCGTTATGTTGCCTAGTTTTACTAGATCAGGAACACAGATAATGTAAATGATAAGTGACTTATGAGAAATTTGAAATATGACTGCAGATAAATGGCAAAATTCAAATGATTATTGTATTGGTCAAGGTGACAAATAGCGATGATGAATGTCCATGGATGTTTAGAAATAATTATAATAAATCAAATTTTATTGTATATGATAAGACGTTACAAATTCTTAACTGATTTCTTCAGACTCACCTTTCATTTTCTTTTGTATTTACCTTATATGATTTAGATTTAGTTAATATTCAAGTCAAGTCAGCTTTATTTCTATAGTGCTGTATACATTGCAGATTGTGGAAAAGCAGCGTTACAGTGTTAAACATGAAAAACAGTGTGTCAGTAACATTGACACTTATATAACAAAAAACGAACATGAATGAACACTTTTAAAATGAACTATTATTTCCAGAAAACCCCCCAAAGATCCTCCTGATTTTCCAAACTACAAACTACTTATAACGGATAGGTAAGTTCACATATGAACACATTTTGTGAGTGTTTTACAGGCAACCTTCATTTTTTAAAATCTGATTGCCTTCCTAAAATCTTAGACTCAAGAGACTCTGCTTTAACACTATTTATTATAAGTTATATCTAAACAATAGGTAATAGGGAAAATGTTAAGAGAATGATTAAGTATAACATATCTGCATGTTTTTATTTAAAACTTATTTTGCTGTGGATTATTTTCTGCTTTTTTAATAGATCTATTTCAAGAACTGAAGTACAGAAGAAGATGGATGAAGATTTTATTCTAAAAATAACTGATCCTGGAATCTTTTATAAAGACTACTGTAATAGAAAAAACTCCTTGAAATATTTAATATATAAATTCAATGATCAATACCAGGATATTAAGAAAGACAAATATGTTAATCTCAAAAAGGAAAAGAAAGACATTTTTAATAGATTTTTAAATGAACTTGATAAAGAAACAAAAGAAAATGTGAATTTGAAAAAACAGCTTGCTTTTATATGTTTTAGAAAAAAAGATGGATCATTTGACATGGATATGAAAGTTTATAAAAAAATCAGATCTACCGAAAGAAGAACATACTGATTGCTTTTATATGTTTTAGAAAAAAAGATGGATCATTTGACATGGATATGAAAGTTTATAAAAAAATCAGATTTACCGAAAGAAGAACATACTGAAGATAAAATATTTGAACAACTACTAGAAATGTATAATGATAATTACTGTAGTTATTCAGAAATATATATCTTTTCTACAAACAGCCCGTGTTTAGCAAGACACAACCATGTGCCCTGCATGATTCAGCCTGTTGTTATAGCAAAGTTATTATATGAAAAGCATGACATAAAAACAATTATTGGATATCTTAAACCCTGGGGTTTCAGTGGCTCCTATGAGAAATATTTGCCTGAATATTCTATTAAAGATTGCATTTATAATTTTCCCAAAGAGTCCCAAACCCTGGGAATATGTGTTCATGAAAATGCTTTGTTAGAGAAGATTATGCTGCGTATAAAGCACAATGTTTCTAGGAAAATGGCGTGTTTTATATTCTCAGCTTGTTCAGACGTTTGCTATTTTGATCATCCACCATCAGCCAATCAGTGCTGCCATGGTTTAGTTGTCCTGAATCTCCAGATTGATTAGTC
>NW_015654047.1:0-1132 GCF_001515625.1 Sinocyclocheilus rhinocerous
GCTACAGTACTGTTAAAAGTTTTAGGCATTTGTGTAAAAATGCTGCAAAATGAGGATGCTGACAAAAATAATGTCATAAATAGATTTTCTTTATCAATGAACTTCTATTAACTAAATTAAATCAACATTTGGTGAGACCATCCTTTGCGTTTATAGCAGTTTTTGCCCTAGCTGCACTTGCGCATAGTTTTTCAGGTAGCTTTACAGGTAGGTCTTATAATATGTATTCATATTTTCGTCCATGGGATTTTGAAAGCAAAGGAAGGAACTGCTGCTTTGGATATGACTCAGAGTAATAATAAATAGTTGTATAATGTCTTACTACTACATTGGAATGCCAGGAACATAATAGCAAATGGGCAAGAATTTAAAAAACATATCACAGAACTGGAAAAGGTACCAGACATCATGTGTATTCAGGAGACATGGTTGAATATCTCCTTGGATTTTAAGATCAGTGGATATGTAGTAGAGAGGAAAGATAGAGAAACTGGAAGAGGTGGAGGGTGTGCAACATTTATTAAAGTAGGCATAGCATATAAGAGAATATACAAAAGTAATAATGTAGAATGTGTAAGTATAGAAGTAATGGGAATACATGAAGAAATTAGAATTGCAATTTTTTATAAGTAATACTATTTTAGAAGAAGTGATGGGTGATACACAGGGTAAAATTATTATATGTGGGGATTTTAATGCACATAATGGTTTATGGGGTAGTAAAAATACAGACAATAATGGGATAGTTATAGAAGAGCACTCACTTGTATGTTTGAATGATGGGAAACCAACAAGAATGGATATAATAAAAGGTGGCATGTTTAGATCTCACAATAACATCAGCTGCCTTAGCCGGTAAGTGTACCTGGACTGTACATGAAGATAATTTGGGCAGTGATCATTGGCCTGTAGTTTGTGAGATTCAGAGTGCAGTCCAAAGGCAAAACTTTAATCAGTCTGCAAGATGGGGATTTAAGCAGGCAAAATGGAAGGAATTTTATGTGTTGTGTGAAGAAAATTTCAAAAATATGAAATTTACCGTTAATAAGAGGTGATGGAAAGAAAAAGAAAAGTGTACCGTGGTGGTCTGAAGAGTGCACAATGGCAATTAGAGAGAGGAATAAGGCATTCC